>NC_133141.1:79537026-79654526 GCF_048418815.1 Hemitrygon akajei | reverse complement strand
TTTTTGTCCTTGAGAAGAGCAACTTTTCCTTCGTTATCCTAATGCTTCTGATGACAGAATTGATGGCTTCCTGGCCAAGTCTGCAAATGGTACGAGGCTGGGGTTTTGGTTGGGGGGTGGGGGCAGGTAGTTTTGAGAGAGGACCAGAGGACGCTACAGAAGGGCTTTGACAGCAAATGCAAATGCTTATGTCATGTAGTTTATTACCCAGTCAATAGTTTATTGACTATAGCTCAGCATTTAACACCACATCATTCCCACAGTCTTGATCGAAAAGCTACAGAACTTGTGTTGATTGGTGATAACACCTCCTCCTGGCTGATGATCGGGCACCTCAGGAGTGTGTGCTTAGCCCACTGCTCTATTTTCTGTATACACATGACTGTGTGGCTAGGCAGAGCTATTGCGAGAGACGTTCGGAGGGCGGTGCGGGCGTTCACACTGACCGAGGGCCCAGTGATAGATAGATAGATAGATAGATAGATAGATAGATAGATAGATAGATAGATAGATAGATAGATAGATACTTTATTCATCCCCATGGGGAAATTCAACTTTTTTCCAATGTCCCATACACTTGTTGTAGCAAAACTAATTACATACAATACTTAACTCATTAAAAAAATATGATATGCATCTAAATCACCGTCTCAAAAAGCATTAATAATTAGCTTTTTAAAAGTTCTTAAGTCCTGGCGGTAGAATTGTAAAGCCTAATGGCATTGGGGGAGTATTGACCTCTTCATCCTGTCTGAGGAGCATTGCATCGATAGTAAACCTGTCGCTGAAACTGCTTCTCTGTCTCGGATGGTGCTATGTAGAGGATGTTCAGAGTTTTCCATAATTGGACCGTAGCCTACTCAGCGCCCTTCGCTCTGCTACCGATGTTAAACTCTCCAGTACTTTGCCCACGACAGAGCCCGCCTTCCTTACCAGCTTATTAAGTGCGTGAATGACCGAGAAGTTCAGGATGAGCCTCTGTCCCTTTATGTTATTCTTTACCAACCCTTCAGTTAAGATCGGTAAATATAATTCCTTTGATCGTCGGTTATTCGGCGGCACTGATTTGTCACAGACGGGCAAATGACACAGCTGGGGTCGACCACGCCACAATCTCACGGGTTTGGCTGTCTTCTTTGTTCTTGTGCAGCCAAGGAAACCGGGGTGTTTCGTTAGTGTGGCGGCTGCGTTAAGGCTTCGTATCCCCAGCGGTCGCGGTTCGGCTCCAGCCGCTGTTTGCTCCTCAATGCCCGGCTCTCGTCTGCATTAAACTACAGTTGTCACTTTTCAGCTCATTTCCCCCCAGCTGGTGTCCAGTTCCCGCTGCACCCGCCGATAGTCTTCCCCCCTGTTCGCTGCACCCGCCGATAGTCTTCCCCCCTGTTCGCTGCACCCGCCGATAGTCTTCCCCCCTTTCCGCTGCACCCGCCGATAGTCTTCCCCCCGTCCGCTGCACCCCAAAAACTTGGTGTCATCCGCAGAGGGGTGCACAGACCCCACGCACCCTCATACAAACTCTTCTCCCTCCTGCCGTCTGGGAAAAGGCTCCGAAGCATTCGGGCTCTCACGACCAGGCTATGTAACAGTTTCTTCCCCCAAGCTATCAGACTCCTCAATACTCGAAGCCTGGACTGACACCTTACTGCCCTATTGTCCTGTTTATTATTTATTGTAATGTCTGCACTGTTTTTGTGCACTTTATGCAGTCCAGTGTACGTCTGTAGTCTAGTGTAGCTTTCTCTGTGTTGTTTTTTTACGTAGTTCAGTCTAGTTTTTGTATTGTTTCATGTAACACCATGGTCCTGAAAAACATTGTCTCATTTTTACTGTGCACCGTACCAGCAGTTATGGTCGAAATGACAATACGACTGGGCTTGTATACACTGGAATTTAGAAGGATAAGAGGGGATCTGATTGAGACATATAAGATTATTGAGGGATTGGACACACTGGAGGCAGGAAGCATGTTCCCGCTGATGGGTGAGTCCAGAACTAGAGGCCACAGTTTAAGAATAAGGGGTAGGCCATTTAGAACAGAGATGCGGAAAAATTTTCTCACCCAGAGAGTGGTGGACATGTGGAATGCTCTGCCCCAGAAGGCAGTGGAGGCCAAGTCTCTGGATGCATTCAAGAGAGAGTTAGATAGAACTCTTATAGATAGCGGGGTCAGGGGATATGGGGAGAGGGCAGGAACGGGGTACTGATTGTGGATGATCAGCCGTGATCACAGTGAATGGCGGTGCTGGCTAGAAGGGCCGAATGGCCTACTCCTGCACCTACTGTCTATTGTCTATAAAAGCGACTTGTGATCTGCGGATCCAGTTACCCACACTGTCACCCAGGTCGTTGTTACAGATGACAACCAACGAAGGACCCAGCACCGACCCCCGTTGCCCAGGGCCTCTGAGGCAGCCACCTACAACCGCTCCCTGGCTTCTCCCACGAGGCCAGTGTCTAATCCAATCCGCTACCTCAGCTTGAATGCCGAGCGACTGAACCTTCTCGACCAGCCCTCCCTCCCGGGCGGGATCTTCTCAGAAGTCTGCCTGAAGTAGATCATCGGAAAGCTTGTCAGACTCGGCCAACCGCACTCGGTCCCCAGTCCCCCCCAATCGGGCTCTGGATCCGGTCCTTCAGAGCGCGTCCACCTCTGGAACGTCAGGCTCGCCGGCCTGTAATCTCCCGCCTTGTTCCGAGAATCCTTCTTAAACAACAGAAAGACATTGGTTCTCCTCCACCCCTCCGGCGCCTCTGAGAACGTTCCAACTGTCCAATGAGCTCCTTGGCCTCAGGACCCCCTCGTCCAATTGGATCCGCCATCTCCCCTCTCTTGCAGACCCCCAGTCATCCCGGACGGGCGACACGATCTCCACCGAGGCAGAGAGCTTCCCCCCCACTCTACTCACGTTGCTTTTTTTTATAACGGAGCGGCTAAAAACACGTCTCCAACGCCCCACTAAAGCTCGATGACGAAACAGCTGACGTGCGCCCAATCAAAGGTTGGCGAGAGATCAGCAAATGGGAGGGAGATTGAAATGGTGCCCCAGCAAGAACCCCCCTCAATCAATGCCGGCGAGGCCAGGGAGCTGATCGTAGACCAGGGGCCCTTGAGCCTGTCCTCGTCGGAGGATTAGGGTGAGCAGATTTAAATTATTCGGAGTTATTATTTCGGAGGGCCGCCCCTGGGCCCGGCACGTCAGGGCAATTACGAAGGAGGCCTGGCATCGCCTCTACTTAACGAGTTTGCGAAGATTCGGCATGACATCAAAAACTTTGACAAACTTCTATAGATGTGTTGTGAAGAGTGTAATGACTGGCTGGTGTGGAAACGCACAGAACATAGAAAACCCACAGCACAATACAGGCCCTTCGGCCCACATAGCTGTGCCAAACATGTCCCCACCTTAGAAATTACTAGGCTTACCCATAGCCCTCTATTTTTCTAAGCTCCGTGTACCTGTCCAGGAGTCTGTATCGTAAAGACCCTATCGTATCCGCCTCCATCACTGTCGCCGGCAGCCCATTCCACACACTCACCACTCTCTGAGTAAAAAAACTTACCCCTGACATCTCCTCTGTACCTACTCCCCAGCACCTTAAACCTATGTCCTCTCATTTCAGCCCTGGTATTGACCCTGTTTTAGATGTTGGGACCACTCTCCTGAATCCTCCTCACACTCCCGGTCAGCAGGGGGCGGTATTGACCCTGTTTTAGATGTTGGGACCTCTCTCCTGAATCCTCCTCTCACTCCCGGTCAGCAGGGGGCGGTATTGAACCTGTTTTAGATGTTGGGACCACTCTCCTGAATCCTCCTCACACTCCCGGTCAGCAGGGGGCGGTATTGAACCTGTTTTAGATGTTGGGACCACTCTCCTGAATCCCCCTCACACTCCCAGTCAGCAGGGGGCGGTATTGAACCTGTTTTAGATGTTGGGACCACTCTCCTGAATCCTCCTCACACACCCGGTCAGCAGGGGGCGGTATTGAACCTGTTGTAGATGTTGGGACCACTCTCCTGAATCCCCCTCACACTCCCAGTCAGTAGGGGGCGGTATTGACCCTGTTTTAGATGTTGGGACCACTCTCCTGAATCCCCCTCACACTCCCAGTCAGTAGGGGGCGGTATTGAACCTGTTTTAGATGTTGGGACCACTCTCCTGAATCCTCCTCACACTCCCGGTCAGTAGGGGGCGGTATTGAACCTGTTTTAGATGTTGGAACCACTCTCCTGAATCCCCCTCACACTCCCAGTCAGTAGGGGGCGGTATTGAACCTGTTGTAGATGTTGGGACCACTCTCCTGAATCCTCCCGGTCAGCATGGGGCGGTATTGAACCTGTTTTAGATGTTGGGACCACTCTCCTGAATCCCCCTCACACTCCCAGTCAGTAGGGGGCGGTATTGAACCTGTTGTAGATGTTGGGACCGCTCTCCTGAATCCCCCTCACACTCCCAGTCAGTAGGGGGCGGTATTGAACCTGTTTTAGATGTTGGGACCACTCTCCTGAATCCTCCTCACACTCCCGGTCAGCAGGGGGCGGTATTGAACCTGTTTTAGATGTTGGGACCACTCTCCTGAATCCCCCTCACACTCCCAGTCAGCAGGGGGCGGTATTGAACCTGTTTTAGATGTTGGGACCACTCTCCTGAATCCTCCTCACACTCCCGGTCAGCAGGGGGCGGTATTGAACCTGTTGTAGATGTTGGGACCACTCTCCTGAATCCCCCTCACACTCCCAGTCAGTAGGGGGCGGTATTGACCCTGTTTTAGATGTTGGGACCACTCTCCTGAATCCCCCTCACACTCCCAGTCAGTAGGGGGCGGTATTGAACCTGTTTTAGATGTTGGGACCACTCTCCTGAATCCTCCTCACACTCCCGGTCAGTAGGGGGCGGTATTGAACCTGTTTTAGATGTTGGAACCACTCTCCTGAATCCCCCTCACACTCCCAGTCAGTAGGGGGCGGTATTGAACCTGTTGTAGATGTTGGGACCACTCTCCTGAATCCTCCCGGTCAGCATGGGGCGGTATTGAACCTGTTTTAGATGTTGGGACCACTCTCCTGAATCCCCCTCACACTCCCAGTCAGTAGGGGGCGGTATTGAACCTGTTGTAGATGTTGGGACCGCTCTCCTGAATCCCCCTCACACTCCCAGTCAGTAGGGGGCGGTATTGAACCTGTTTTAGATGTTGGGACCACTCTCCTGAATCCTCCTCACACTCCCGGTCAGCAGGGGGCGGTATTGAACCTGTTTTAGATGTTGGGACCACTCTCCTGAATCCCCCTCACACTCCCAGTCAGCAGGGGGCGGTATTGAACCTGTTTTAGATGTTGGGACCACTCTCCTGAATCCTCCTCACACTCCCGGTCAGCAGGGGGCGGTATTGAACCTGTTGTAGATGTTGGGACCACTCTCCTGAATCCCCCTCACACTCCCAGTCAGTAGGGGGCGGTATTGACCCTGTTGTAGATGTTGGGACCACTCTCCTGAATCCCCCTCACACTCCCAGTCAGTAGGGGGCGGTATTGACCCTGTTTTAGATGTTGGGACCACTCTCCTGAATCCCCCTCACACTCCCAGTCAGTAGGGGGCGGTATTGAACCTGCTTTAGATGTTGGACAGACAGACATTGATCCGGAGGGGAAATTGGGTTTCGTTACAGTCGCACCAAGAATAGTGTAGGAATATAGCAATATAAAACCATAAATAATTAAATGATAATAAGTAAATTATGCCAAGTGGAAATAAGTCCAGGACCAGCCTATTGGCTCGGGGTGTCTGACACTCCGAGGGAGGAGTTGTAAAGTTTGGTGGCCACAGGCAGGAATGACTTCCTATGACGCTCAGTGTTGCATCTCGGTGGAATGAGTCTCTGGCTGAATGTACTCCTGTGCCTAACCAGTACATTATGGAGTGGATGGGAGTCATTGTCCAAGATGGCATGCAACTTGGACAGCATCCTCTTTTCAGACACCACCGTCAGAGAGTCCAGTTCCACCCCCACAACATCACTGGCCTTACGAATGAGTTTGTTGATTCTGTTGGTGTCTGCTACCCTCAGCCTGCTGCCCCAGCACACAACAGCAAACATGATAGCACTGGCCACCACAGACTCGTAGAACATCCTCAGCATCATCCGGCAGATGTTGAAGGACCTCAGTCTCCTCAGGAAATAGAGACGGCTCTGACCCTTCTTGTAGACAGCCTCAGTGTTCTTTGACCAGTCCAATTTATTGTCAATTCGTATCCCCAGGTATTTGTAATCCTCCACCATGTCCACACTGACCCTTTGGATGGAAACAGGGGTCACCGATGCCTTAGCCCTCCTCAGGTCCACCACCAGCTCCTTAGTCTTTTTCACAATAAGCTGCAGATGATTCTGCTCACACCATGTTGACATATGTGGACTTTGATAACTAATTTACTTTGAACTTTGAACTTCGGATTTTTATTAGGGCCCCTCCTCTTTCTACTCTGGTGTCCTGTGAGTTCCGAAGGGATGACGTGATAGAGGTGTACAAGATATTAAGAGGAATAGACAGAGTGGACAGTCAGCGCCTCGTCCCCAGGGCACCACTGCTCAGTACAAGAGGACATGGCTTTAAGGTAAGGGGGTGGGAAGTTCAAGGGGGATATTAGAGGAAGATTTTTCACTCAGAGAGTGGTTGGTGCGTGGAATGCACTGCCTGAGTCAGTTGTGGAGGCAGATACACTAGTGAAGTTTAAGAGACTACTAGACAGGTATATGGAGGAATTTAAAGTGGGGGGTTATATGGGAGGCAAGGTTTAAAGGTCGGCACAACATTGTGGGCCGAAGGGCCTGTACTGCGCCGTATTGTTCTATGACTCCTCGTAGGGATTTATCCGCCTCGATTCGCCTCAAGGTAGCCAGTTCCTCACGCCAATTTAACCTTAAGCCAATAACGGGACAAGTTACAGCGTCCCATGAACGTACCCTGCGCGCCTTTGGTCTGGGGGAGGAAACCGGAGCACCCGGAGGAAACCCACGCACGCCACGAGGCGGGTGGACTGGGACTCCCTCCAGGCGACGCTGAGAATCAACTCCGAACTCCTGACGCCCCCGAGCCGTAACAGCGTCGCTCTAACTGCTACACTACCGCAGTGTAATCTCTTCCGCACTGGAGACCCAGTCCGTGACCTCGCCACCCTTTGTCCCAATTCCATCGTGTTTGTGTCTGCCCGCCGAGACAAGGCAGGCAAAAGTCATTTAAGATCTCCTCCCCTTCTCTCTCGGCTCCGGGTATCGATGACCACGCTGACCGACGAGAGGACCACTTTTGTCCCTTGGTATAGAAACCATTGGGGTGTTGTCTGGCAGTTCACCCACATGTTTGCTTTCTGGACTGGTCACCTTGTGGTCACTGCTCTCTAGGAACGGCTAACATGTGGTCATCCTACTCCCTGGGCCAGTCACCCTACTCCCTGGGCCAGTCACCCTGTGGTCACCCTACACACTGGGCCAGTCACCCTGTGGTCACCCTACTCCCTGGGCCAGTCACCCTGTGGTCACCCTACTCCCTGGGCCAGTCACCCTGTGGTCACCCTACACCCTGGGCCAGTCACCCTGTGGTCACTCTACTCCCTGGGCCAGTCACCCTGTGGTCACCCTACTCCCTGGGCCAGTCACACTGTGGTCACTCTACTCCCTGGGTCAGTCACCCTACACCCTGGGCCAGTCACCCTGTGGTCACCCTACTCCCTGGGCCAGTCACCCAACTCCCTGGGCCAGTCACCCTGTGGTCACCCTACTCCCTGGGCCAGTCACCCTACTCCCTGGGCCAGTCACCCAACTCCCTGGGCCAGTCACCCTGTGGTCACCCTACACCCTGGGCCAGTCACCCTGTGGTCACTCTACTCCCTGGGCCAGTCACCCTACTCCCTGGGCCAGTCACCCAACTCCCTGGGCCAGTCACCCTGTGGTCACCCTACTCCCTGGGCCAGTCACCCTACTCCCTGGGCCAGTCACCCAACTCCCTGGGCCAGTCACCCTGTGGTCACCCTACACCCTGGGCCAGTCACCCTGTGGTCACTCTACTCCCTGGGCCAGTCACCCTACTCCCTGGGCCAGTCACACTGTGGTCACTCTACTCCCTGGGTCAGTCACCCTACACCCTGGGCCAGTCACCCTGTGGTCACCCTACTCCCTGGGCCAGTCACCCAACTCCCTGGGCCAGTCACCCTGTGGTCACCCTACTCCCTGGGCCAGTCACCCTACTCCCTGGGCCAGTCACCCAACTCCCTGGGCCAGTCACCCTGTGGTCACCCTACACCCTGGGCCAGTCACCCTGTGGTCACCCTACTCCCTGGGCCAGTCACCCTACACCCTGGGCCAGTCACCCTGTGGTCACCCTACTCCCTGGGCCAGTCACCCAACTCCCTGGGCCAGTCACCCTGTGGTCACCCTACTCCCTGGGCCAGTCACCCTACTCCCTGGGCCAGTCACCCTGTGGTCACCCAACTCCCTGGGCCAGTCACCCTGTGGTCACCCTACACCCTGGGCCAGTCACCCTGTGGTCACCCTACTCCCTGGGCCAGTCACCCTACACCCTGGGCCAGTCACCCTGTGGTCACCCTACTCCCTGGGCCAGTCACCCTACTCCCTGGGCCAGTCACCCTGTGGTCACCCTACTCCCTGGGCCAGTCACCCAACTCCCTGGGCCAGTCACCCTGTGGTCACCTACTCCCTGGGACAGTCACCCTACACCCTGGGCCAGTCACCCTGTGGTCACCCTACTCCCTGGGCCAGTCACCCTGTGGTCACCCTACACCCTGGGCCAGTCACCCTACTCCCTGGGCCAGTCACCCTGTGATCACCCTACTCCCTGGGCCAGTCACCCTGTGGTCACCCTACACCCTGGGCCAGTCACCCTGTGATCACCCTACTCCCTGGGCCAGTCACCCTCTGGTCACCCTACTCCCTGGGCCAGTCACCCTGTGGTCACCCTACACCCTGGGCCAGTCACCCTGTGATCACCCTACTCCCTGGGCCAGTCACCCTGTGGTCACCCTACACCCTGGGCCAGTCACCCTGTGGTCACCCTACTCCCTGGGCCAGTCACCCTACACCCTGGGCCAGTCACCCTGTGGTCACTCTACTCCCTGGGCCAGTCACCCTGTGGTCACCCTACACCCTGGGCCAGTCACCCTGTGATCACCCTACTCCCTGGGCCAGTCACCCTGTGGTCACCCTACACCCTGGGCCAGTCACCCTGTGGTCACCCTACTCCCTTGGCCGGTCACCCTACTCCCTGGGCCAGTCACCCTACACCCTGGGCCAGTCACCCTACACCCTGGGCCAGTCACCCTACTCCCTGGGCCAGTCACCCTACTCCCTGGGCCAGTCACCCTGTGGTCACCCTACTCCCTGGGCCAGTCACCCTACTCCCTGGGCCAGTCACCCTGTGGTCACCCTACTCCCTGGGCCAGTCACCCAACTCCCTGGGCCAGTCACCCTGTGGTCACCCTACTCCCTGGGCCAGTCACCCTACTCCCTGGGCCAGTCACCCAACTCCCTGGGCCAGTCACCCTGTGGTCACCCTACACCCTGGGCCAGTCACCCTGTGGTCACCCTACTCCCTGGGCCAGTCACCCTACTCCCTGGGCCAGTCACCCTACACCCTGGGCCAGTCACCCTGTGGTCACCCTACTCCCTGGGCCAGTCACCCTACACCCTGGGCCAGTCACCCTGTGGTCACCCTACTCCCTGGGCCAGTCACCCTGTGGTCACCCTACTCCCTGGGCCAGTCACCCTACTCCCTGGGCCAGTCACCCTGTGGTCACCTACTCCCTGGGACAGTCACCCTACACCCTGGGCCAGTCACCCTGTGGTCACCCTACACCCTGGGCCAGTCACCCTACTCCCTGGGCCAGTCACCCTGTGGTCACTCTACTCCCTGGGCCAGTCACCCTGTGGTCACCCTACTCCCTGGGCCAGTCACCCTACTCCCTGGGCCAGTCACCCTGTGGTCACCCTACTCCCTGGGCCAGTCACCCTACTCCCTGGGCCAGTCACCCTGTGGTCACCTACTCCCTGGGACAGTCACCCTACACCCTGGGCCAGTCACCCTGTGGTCACCCTACACCCTGGGCCAGTCACCCTACTCCCTGGGCCAGTCACCCTGTGATCACCCTACTCCCTGGGCCAGTCACCCTGTGGTCACCCTACACCCTGGGCCAGTCACCCTGTGGTCACTCTACTCCCTGGGCCAGTCACCCTGTGGTCACCCTACTCCCTGGGCCAGTCACCCTGTGATCACCCTACTCCCTGGGCCAGTCACCCTGTGGTCACCCTACACCCTGGGCCAGTCACCCTACTCCCTGGGCCAGTCACCCTGTGATCACCCTACTCCCTGGGCCAGTCACCCTGTGGTCACCCTACACCCTGGGCCAGTCACCCTGTGGTCACTCTACTCCCTGGGCCAGTCACCCTGTGGTCACCCTACTCCCTGGGCCAGTCACCCTGTGGTCACCCTACACCCTGGGCCAGTCACCCTACTCCCTGGGCCAGTCACCCTGTGATCACCCTACTCCCTGGGCCAGTCACCCTGTGGTCACCCTACACCCTGGGCCAGTCACCCTGTGATCACCCTACTCCCTGGGCCAGTCACCCTCTGGTCACCCTACTCCCTGGGCCAGTCACCCTGTGGTCACCCTACACCCTGTGGTCACCCTACACCCTGGGCCAGTCACCCTGTGATCACCCTACTCCCTGGGCCAGTCACCCTGTGGTCACCCTACACCCTGGGCCAGTCACCCTACACCCTGGGCCAGTCACCCTACTCCCTGGGCCAGTCACCCTGTGGTCACCCTACACCCTGGGCCAGTCACCCTACTCCCTGGGCCAGTCACCCTGTGGTCACCCTACACCCTGGGCCGGTCACCCTGTGGTCACCCTACTCCCTGGGCCAGTCACCCTGTGGTCACCCTACACCTTGGGCCAGTCACCCTGTGGTCACCCTACTCCCTGGGCCAGTCACCCTGTGGTCACCTACTCCCTGGGCCAGTCACCCTACACCCTGGGCCAGTCACCTGTGGTCACTCTACTCCCTGGGCCAGTCACCCTGTGGTCACCCTACACCCTGGGCCAGTCACCCTGTGATCACCCTACTCCCTGGGCCAGTCACCCTGTGATCACCCTACTCCCTGGGCCAGTCACCCTGTGGTCACCCTACTCCCTGGGCCAGTCACCCTGTGGTCACCCTACACCCTGGGCCAGTCACCCTACTCCCTGGGCCAGTCACCCTGTGGTCACCCTACTCCCTGGGCCAGTCACCCTACACCCTGGGCCAGTCACCCTGTGGTCACCCTACACCCTGGGCCAGTCACCCTACTCCGTGGGCCAGTCACCCTGTGGTCACCCTACTCCCTGGGCCAGTCACCCTACTCCCTGGGCCAGTCACCCTGCGGTCACCCTACACCCTGGGCCAGTCACCCTGTGGTCACCCTACTCCCTGGGCCAGTCACCCTACTCCCTGGGCCAGTCACCCTGCGGTCACCCTACACCATGGGCCGGTCACCCTACACCCTGGGCCAGTCACCCTACACCCTGGGCCAGTCACCCTGTGGTCACCCTACTCCCTGGGCCAGTCACCCTACACCCTGGGCCAGTCACCCAACTCCCTGGGCCAGTTACCCTGTGGTCACCCTACACCCTGTGCCAGTCACCCTACTCCCTGGGCCAGTCACCCTGTGATCACCCTACTCCCTGGGCCAGTCACCCTGTGGTCACCCTACACCCTGGGCCAGTCACACTGTGGTCACCCTACTCCCTGGGCCAGTCACCCTGTGGTCACCCTACACCCTGGGCCAGTCACCCTACTCCCTGGGCCAGTCACCCTACACCCTGGGTCAGTCACCCAGTGGTCACCCTACTCCCTGGGCCAGTCACCCTACTCCCTGGGCCAGTCACCCTGTGATCACCCTACTCCCTGGGCCAGTCACCCTGCGGTCACCCTACACCCTGGGCCAGTCACCCTGTGATCACCCTACTCCCTTGGTCAGTCACCCTACTCCCTGGGTCAGTCACCCTACACCCTGGGCCAGTCACCCTGTGGTCACTCTACTCCCTGGGCCATTCACCCTGTGGTCACCCTACTCCCTGGGCCAGTCACCCTACTCCCTGGGCCAGTCACCCTGTGGTCACCCTACTCCCTGGGCCAGTCACCCTACTCCCTGGGCCAGTCACCCTGCGGTCACCCTACACCCTGGGCCAGTCACCCTGTGGTCACCCTACTCCCTGGGCCAGTCACCCTGCGGTCACCCTACACACTGGGCCAGTCACCCTGTGGTCACTCTACTCCCTGGGCCAGTCACCCTGTGGTCACCCTACTCCCTGGGCCAGTCACCCTGTGGTCACTCTGCTCCCTGGGTCAGTCACCCTGTGGTCACCCTACTCCCTGGGCCAGTCACCCTGTGGTCACTCAACTCCCTGGGCCAGTCACCCTGTGGTCACCTACTCCCTGGGCCAGTCACCCTACACCATCAGTCACCCTGTGGTCACCCTACACCCTGGGCCAGTCACCCTGTGGTCACTCTACACCCTGGGCCAGTCACCCTGTGGTCACTCTACTCCCTGGGCCAGTCACCCTGTGGTCACCCTACACCCTGGGCCAGTCAGCCTGTGGTCACCCTACTCCCTGGGCCAGGCACCCTGCGGTCACCCTACAACCTGGGCCAGTCACCCTGTGGTCACCCTACTCCCTGGGCCAGTCACCCTGTGGTCACCCTACACCCTGGGCCAGTCACCCTGTGGTCACTCTGCTCCCTGGGCCAGTCACCCTGTGGTCACCCTACTCCCTGGGCCAGTCACCCTGTGGTCACTCAACTCCCTGGGCCAGTCACCCTGTGGTCACCTACTCCCTGGGTCAGTCACCCTGTGGTCACCCTACTCCCTGGGCCAGTCACCCTACACCATCAGTCACCCTGTGGTCACCCTACACCCTGGGCCAGTCACCCTGTGGTCACTCTACTCCCTGGGCCAGTCACCCTACTCCCTGGGCCAGTCACCCTGTGGTCACCCTACACCCTGGGCCAGTCACCCTGTGGTCACTCTACTCCCTGGGCCAGTCACCCTACTCCCTGGGCCAGTCACCCTGTGGTCACCCTACACCCTGGGCCAGTCACCCTGTGGTCACCCTACACCCTGGGCCAGTCACCCTACACCCTGGGCCAGTCACCCTACTCCCTGGGCCAGTCAGCCTGTGGTCACCCTACTCCCTGGGCCAGGCACCCTGCGGTCACCCTACAACCTGGGCCAGTCACCCTGTGGTCACCCTACTCCCTGGGCCAGTCAACCTGTGGTCACCCTACTCCCTGGGCCAGTCACCCTACTCCCTGGGCCAGTCAGCCTGTGGTCACCCTACTCCCTGGGCCAGGCACCCTGCGGTCACCCTACAACCTGGGCCAGTCACCCTGTGGTCACCCTACTCCCTGGGCCAGTCAACCTGTGGTCACCCTACTCCCTGGGCCAGTCACCCTACACCCTGGGCCAGTCACACTGTGATCACCCTACACCCTGGGCCAGTCACCCTACTCCCTGGGCCAGTCACCCTGTGGTCAGAGTGTCCGAGTCTGTTCACCCTGTGGTCAGAGTGTCCGAGACCGGTCACCCTGTGGTCGGTGTGTCCGAGACCGGTCACCCTGTGGTCAGAGCGTCCGAGTCCGGTCACCCTGTGGTCAGAGCGTCCGAGACCGGTCACCCTGTGGTCAGAGCGTCCGAGTCCGGTCACCCTGTGGTCAGAGTGTCCGAGACCGGTCACCCTGTGGTCAGAGCGTCCGAGTCCGGTCACCCTGTGGTCAGAGCGTCCGAGTCCGGTCACCCTGTGGTCAGTGTGTCCGAGACCGGTCACCCTGTGGTCAGAGTATCCGAGACCGGTCACCCTGTGGTCAGAGTGTCCGAGTCCGGTCACCCTGTGGTCAGACTGTCCGAGTCCGGTCACCCTGTGGTCAGAGTGTCCGAGTCCGGTCACCCTGTGGTCAGCCTGTCCGAGTCCGGTCACCCTGTGGTCAGTGTGTCCGAGACCGGTCACCCGGTGGTCAGAGTGTCCGAGACCGGTCACCCGGTGGTCAGAGTGTCCGAGACCGGTCACCCTGTGGTCAGAGTGTCCGAGACCGGTCACCCTCTGGTCAGTGTGTCCGAGACCGGTCACCCTGTGGTCAGTGTGTCCGAGTCCGGTCACCCTGTGGTCAGTGTGTCCGAGTCCGGTCACCCTGTGGTCAGAGTGTCCGAGACCGGTCACCCTGTGGTCAGAGTGTCCGAGACCGGTCACCCTCTGGTCAGTGTGTCCGAGTCCGGTCATCCTGTGGTCAGTGTGTCCGAGACCGGTCACCCGGTGGTCAGAGTGTCCGAGACCGGTCACCCTGTGGTCAGAGTGTCCGAGTCCGGTCACCCTGTGGTCAGAGTGTCCGAGACCTGTCACCCTGTGGTCAGTGTGTCCGAGACCGGTCACCCGGTGGTCAGAGTGTCCGAGACCGGTCACCCTGTGGTCAGTGTGTCCTAGACCGGTCACCCTGTGGTCAGTATGTCTGAGTCTGTTCACCCTGTGGTCAGAGTGTCCGAGACCGGTCACCCTGTGGTCAGTATGTCTGAGTCTGTTCACCCTGTGGTCAGAGTGTCCGAGACCGGTCACCCTGTGGTCAGTGTCCGAGACCGGTCACTCTGTGGTCACCACACTTCCCGGACTGGTCACCCTGTGGTCACCACACTTCTCCAGCACGTGGTGGACTTCAGACGCGCAGCCACACAGGAATTCCACAGAGACCCAGCGTTGGTGTTGGCAGAGTGAGTTTAATATTTGAATCTCCAGTGAATTAAACAATATAACAAATTGGTCTGTGATAGCGACGGGACACGGAGAGGGGAGGGGGAGGAACATTGGGAAAAGGGATGGAGAAGGGGGTAGGAGAGGTAGAGGAAGAGAGAGACGGACAGAGACAAGCAGAGAGATAGACAGAGAAAGGGGAAGAGAGAGTTAGACAGTCAGAAAGAGAGAGAGAGAGAGAGAGACGGACAGAAAATGAGAGAGACACAAGGGAGAGATAGAGAGGGGGAAGAGAGAGAGAAATGGGAGAGGGGGTGTGAGAGACAGATAGAAAAGAGGGGGAGACAGGGAGGGGAGAGAGGGACAGAGAGAAAGGGAGGAGAGAGAGAGGGAGAGGGAGAGAGAGAAAGAAAAATAAAAAAGGAAGCACCAGTTTCCTGAGCAAATGACTGATTGGACTGCAATTTATCTCCTTCCAATTCCCTCAGTCCGAGAGGGGTCAGGGGCCAGGGTCAGTCCGGGCCAGCCACACCGGTGAACCCAGCTCCAGTTGGAAAGGCTGCCATCACCGTAGGGGTGCTACGGCGCAGAAACAGACACCTCGGTCTGTTAAAAGCTTCCAGATCTATCTGTGACTCTCAAACCTGACTTCACGATCCCTGGAGACACACATCTCCGGTGCGCCCCCCACTCCCCGCCGTTCGGGACGGTGCTGTCACTTCCTCGCACCGTCTGCGGCTCCCGGCTCTTAATGTGCCGCACTTGCCCCACCCCTGTCCAGACAGAGTGTGTAGGGGGGGGGTAACACCCTTTAACTTTCGCACCGGGTGTGGGGGGGGGGCGAGGCACCTGTCCTTAGCCGGGGTGACCCACGCTGACCCCTCGCTAGGGGAGACCGGGACAACCACTAACAACCCCCCCCCCGCCTTCCTTCGGCCCGTCGACGGGCAGCCTTGCTCCCTCTGTGCCCGGACCGGCCACCGCTCCGTAAGGGAACGGCTGACGGCAGTGTCGACGCCTGGTCCCGGGCAAGTACACTCGCGTTTGCCCCCCCCCACCCCCGCGTCCACAGTGGGGGGGCGGCCGGACCCACTAACGGCCACAGCCCCTCCAGAGGGCACCGGGTATACTGAGCCCCTAACCCCTAACCCTCACCCTGGGCGACCACTTCGCACGTGGTTAGCCCGATAGACTGTTGCAGCAAATTATAAAATATTACTATATATATATATATATATCTATCTATATATATATATATATATATTTAAAAATTACACAATGTCGACTTAGGCTCATTTAAAGAAACCAAGTTTGATGTGATTATGTCAGGGCGAGGGGTGTATCCGGGGACCGTGTGCAACAGCGCGCATGCACTGGGACAGCGGGGGTATTTGGGGGTGGGAGGGTAGGCGGAGTAGTTCACCGATTATAGACTCCACCCGGCAGGCAGCGGCGACAGCTCGGACACGGTTTCTACTAACAGTTAGCCTTAACTAGCGGGGTCAGCTCATTGCGGGGCCGTGAAGGATTCGCTCAATCGGAGGCGGCACGCCATTCCGTCTCCGCTCTTGTTTTCTTTTTTTAAAAAAAAAAACGCGTAAGGGAAGTGTTCATCAGGCAAGAGTCCCACGGGACACATCAACAGGCACGCCCGCTGTCCCCGCCCTCCCCCCGTCTATTCGCCCTTCGCCTCCTCCACGATCTGCGGCAGATTCTTCTTGAGGGAGGTGGTTTTGACCCCGCTGGGGGGCTTGGCCTCGTTGGTGTGGTAGCTGCCCTTGTGGCGGTGGTTGTAGAGGAACAGGAGGACGGCCAGGGCCACGATGGCGAACAGGATCAGGGCGACGATCACTGCAGGGGCAAAGAGAGAGCGGGCGGGGTCAGTACAGGGTCCACCCACTCATCCCTCTTCCCCCCTCCACCCACCCAACCACCCGCCAGCTGAATCTCATCGCCTCAACTCCTTCAGCGGATCATTCACTCCGCCCACCTTCCCTCAAACTCCTCAAGAGTCTGCAGACTCCAGGGTTAAAGACCACAGCAGTGGCAGATGGGACCCGGGTAACTAGTAATATCGGCCTGTCTCAACCTTAACCTGGAGACTGACTGAATCCTGAGATGCTTTCGGGCCCCTCGTCTAAAGAAAGCGAGGACGGATGCGCCTGCATTGGAGAGGGTCCAGGGGAAGTCCATGAGAATGATTTCGGGAATGAAATTAAAGGAGCGTTTGATGGCTCTGGATTTCAGAAGGATGGGGGGGGTGGGGTGGGGAGGGCAGGGAACTTATTAAGACCTATCGAGTATTGAAAGGCCGAGATAGAATAGAGTAGACGTGGGGGAGTCCAGGACCAGAGGACACAGATAGAGTGGATGTGGAGAGGATGTTTCCTATCGTGGGGGAGTCTAGGACCAGAGGACACAGATAGAGTGGATGTGGAGAGGATGTTTCCTGTAGTGGGAGAGTCTAGGACCAGAGGACACAGATAGAGTGGGTGTGGAGAGGATGTTTCCTATAGTGGGGGAGTCTAGGACCAGAGGACACAGATAGAGTGGATGTTGAGAGGATGTTTCCTATAGTGGGGGAGTCTAGGACCAGAGGACACAGATAGAGTGGATGTGGAGAGGATGCTTCCTATAGTGGGGGAGTCTAGGACCAGAGGACACAGATAGAGTGGATGTGGAGAGGATGTTTCCTATAGTGGGGGAGTCTGGGACCAGAGGGCACAGATAGAGTGGATGTGGAGAGGATGTTTTCTATAGTGGGGGATTCTGGGACCAGAGGGCACAGATAGAGTGGATGTGGAGAGGATGTTTCCTATAGTGGGGGAGTCTAGGACCAGAGGACACAGATACAGTGGATGTGGAGATGATGTTTCCTATAGTGGGGGAGTCTGGGACCAGAGGGCACAGCCTCAGAGAGAAGGATGTCCATTTAGAACAGAAATGAGGAGCAGTTTCTTTATCCATAGATGAGTGAATCCGTGCGACAGATGGCTGCGGAGCCCAAGTAAAAGTGGAGGCTGATGGGCTCTTGATTATTCAAAGGTGATGGAGAGAAGGCAGGAGAATGGGGTTGAGAGGGTTAACCAATCGGCCTCGGTGCAGTGGGAGAGCACGTTCGACGGGCTAATTGTGCTCTTATGTTGTACGGCCTTAACGTTTTTAGAGTCAACACTGCTGGTGGTCGTGACAATCCATAAACACACGATGCTAGAAATCCTGAGCAACACACACACAAAACGCTGGAGGAACTCAGCAAGTCAGGCAGCATCTTATTCACATAGGACCATTAGGCTGGAGAAATAATAACGGGGGACAAGGAGATGGCTGATAAACTAAACGATTATTTTGCGCCAGTCCTCACTGTGGAAGACACTAGCAGTGTGTCAGACGTTGTCGTGTGTGAAGGAAGAGAAGTGGGAGCAGTTACTGTTACAAGAGAGAAGGAGCTCAAAAAGCGGAAACACCTAAAGATACACACGTCACCCGGACCAGGGTAACTGCACCCTACGGTTCTGAAAGAGATAGCATTAGAGATTGTGGTGACGTTAGAAATGATCTTTCACAAATCATTGGACTCTGGCATGGTGCCAGAGAACTGGGAAATTGCAAATGTCACTCCACTCTTTAAGGAAGGAGGAAGGCAGCAGAAAGGAAATTTTTGACCAGTTAGTCCGACCTCAGTGGCTGGGAAGACCCTGGAGTCAGTTGTTAAGGTTGAGGTGATGGAGTACTTGGTGACACAGGACAAGATAAGACAAAGTCAGCATGGTCTCCTTCAGGGAAAATCCTGCGTGACGAACCTGTTGGAATCCTTTGGGGAGATTACAAGTAGGATAGATAAAGGGGATGCAGTGGATGTTGTGTATTTGGACTTTCAGAAGGCCTTTGACAAGGTGCCACACATGAGGCTGCTTCCCAAGTTAAGAGCCCACGGCATTACAGGAAAGTTACTGGCGTGGTTAGAGCACGGGCTGATTGGCTGGAGGCAGCGAGTGGGAATAATAGGATCCTTTTCTGATTGGCTGCCGGTGACTAGTGGTTCTGCAGGGGTCGGTGTTGGGGCCGCTGCTTTTTGTGTTGTATATCAATGAGTTAGTTGATGGAATAGATGGCTTTGTTGCCAAGTTTGCAAATGTACGAAGACTGGTTGGAACAGGCTGCAGAAGGACTTAGACAGATTAGGAGAATGGGCAAAAGACAATGTTGGAAAATGTACGGTCATGCACTTTGGCAGAAGAAATAAACATGCAGAGTATTTCCTAAACAGGGAGAAAAGAGATGCAAAGAGACTTAGGAGTCCCTCCAGATCACCCAGCATCCGCAAAGATCTGTTCTGGCTCCTCCCACAGACCCCCTGCTGACTGCTCCTGTGGCCCCTCCCACAGACCCCTGCTGACTGCTCCTGTGGCCCCTCCCACAGACCCCTGCTGATTGCTCCTGTGTCTCCTCCCACAGACCACTGCTGACTGCTCCTGTGGCTCCTCCCACAGACCCCCCTGATTGTTCCTGTGACTCCTCCCACAGACCCCTGCTGACTGCTCCTGTGGCTCCGCCCACAGACCACCTGCTCCTGTGGCTCCTCCCACAGACCCCCGCTGACTGCTCCTGTGGCCCCTCCCACAGACCCCCGCTGACTGCACCAGTGGCCCCTCCCACAGACCCCCGCTGACTGCTCCTGTGGCTCCTCCCACAGACCCCTGCTGACTGCTCCTGTGGCTCCACCCACAGACCCACTGCTCCTGTGGCTCCTCCCACAGACCCCTGCTGACTGCTCCTGTGGCCCCTCCCACAGACCCCCGCTGACTGCACCAGTGGCCCCTCCCACAGACCCCCGCTGACTGCTCCTGTGGCTCCTCCCACAGACCCCTGCTGACAGCTCCTGTGGCTCCTCCCACAGACCCCTGCTGACTGCTCCTGTGGCTCCTCCCACAGACCCCCTGCTGACTGCTCCTGTGGCCTCTCCCACAGACCCCCTGCTGACTGCTCCTGTGGCTCCTCCCACAGACCCCTGCTGACTGCTCCTGTGGCCCCTCCCACAGACCCCCTGCTGACTGCTCCTGTGGCCCCTCCCACAGACCCCTGCTGACTGCTCCTGTGGCCCCTCCCACAGACCCCCTGCTGACTGCTCCTGTGGCCTCTCCCACAGACCCCCTGCTGACTGCTCCTGTGGCTCCTCCCACAGACCCCCTGCTGACTGCTCCTGTGGCCTCTCCCACAGACCCCCTGCTGACTGCTCCTGTGGCCTCTCCCACAGACCCCCTGCTGACTGCTCCTGTGGCTCCTCCCACAGACCCCTGCAGACTGCTCCTGTGGCCTCTCCCACAGACCACCTGCTGACTGCTCCTGTGGCTCCTCCCACAGACCCCCTGCTGACTGCTCCTGTGGCTCCTCCCACAGACCCCCTGCTGACTGCTCCTGTGGCCTCTCCCACAGACCCCCTGCTGACTGCTCCTGTGGCTCCTCCCACAGACCCCCTGCTGACTGCTCCTGTGGCCTCTCCCACAGACCACCTGCTGACTGCTCCTGTGGCTCCTCCCACAGACCCCCTGCTGACTGCTCCTGTGGCTCCTCCCACAGACCCACTGCTCCTGTGGCTCCTCCCACAGACCCCTGCTGACTCCTCCTGTGGCTCCTCCCACAGACCCCTGCTGACTGCTCCTGTGGCCCCTCCCACAGACCCCTGCTGACAGCTCCTGTGGCTCCTCCCACAGACCCCCGCTGATTGCTTCTGTGGCTCCTCCCACAGACCCCTGCTGACGGCTCCTGTGGCTCCTCCCACAGACCCCTGCTGACTGCTCCTGTGGCTCCTCCCACAGACCCCTGCTGACAGCTCCTGTGGCTCCTCCCACAGACCCCTGTCTGACTGCTCCTGTGGCCCCTCCCACAGACCCCTGCTGACAGCTCCTGTGGCTCCTCCCACAGACCCCCGCTGATTGCTTCTGTGGCTCCTCCCACAGACCCCTGCTGACGGCTCCTGTGGCTCCTCCCACAGACCCCTGCTGACGGCTCCTGTGGCTCCTCCCACAGACCCCCTGCTGACTGCTCCTGTGGCTCCTCCCACAGACCCCTGCTGACTGCTCCTGTGGCTCCTCCCACAGACCCCTGCTGACTGATCCTGTGGCTCCTCCCACAGACCCCCCGCTGACTGCTCCAGTGACTCCTCCCACAGACCCCTGCTGACTCCTCCCACAGACCCCTGCTGACTGCTCCTGTGGCTCCTCCCACAGACCCCTGCTGACTGATCCTGTGGCCCCTCCCACAGACCCCCGCTGACTGCTCCTGTGGCTCCTCCCACAGACCCCCGCTGACTGCTCCTGTGGCTCCTCCCACAGACCCCTGCTGACTGCTCCTGTGGCTCCTCCCACAGACCCCTGAAGACTGCTCCTGTGGCTCCTCCCACAGACCCCTGCTGACAGCTCCTGTGACTCCTCCCACAGACCCCCTGCTGACTGCTCCTGTGGCTCCTCCCACAGACCCCCTGCTGACTGCTCCTGTGGCTCCTCCCACAGACCCCCTGCTGACAGCTCCTGTGACTCCTCCCACAGACCCCCTGCTGACTGCTCCTGTGGCTCCTCCCACAGACCCCTGCTGACTGCTCCTGTGGCTCCTCCCACAGACAACTGCTGACTGCTCCTGTGGCTCCTCCCACAGACCCCCGCTGACTGATCCTGTGGCTCCTCCCACAGACCCCCTGCTGACTGCTCCTGTGGCTCCTCCCGCAGACCCCCTGCTGACTGCTCCTGTGGCTCCTCCCACAGACCCCTGCTGACTGATCCTGTGGCTCCTCCCACAGACCCCCCGCTGACTGCTCCAGTGACTCCTCCCACAGACCCCTGCTGACTCCTCCCACAGACCCCTGCTGACTGCTCCTGTGGCTCCTCCCACAGACCCCTGCTGACTGATCCTGTGGCCCCTCCCACAGACCCCCGCTGACTGCTCCTGTGGCTCCTCCCACAGACCCCCGCTGACTGCTCCTGTGGCTCCTCCCACAGACCCCTGCTGACTGCTCCTGTGGCTCCTCCCACAGACCCCTGAAGACTGCTCCTGTGGCTCCTCCCACAGACCCCTGCTGACAGCTCCTGTGACTCCTCCCACAGACCCCCTGCTGACTGCTCCTGTGGCTCCTCCCACAGACCCCCTGCTGACTGCTCCTGTGGCTCCTCCCACAGACCCCCTGCTGACAGCTCCTGTGACTCCTCCCACAGACCCCCTGCTGACTGCTCCTGTGGCTCCTCCCACAGACCCCTGCTGACTGCTCCTGTGGCTCCTCCCACAGACAACTGCTGACTGCTCCTGTGGCTCCTCCCACAGACCCCCGCTGACTGATCCTGTGGCTCCTCCCACAGACCCCCTGCTGACTGCTCCTGTGGCTCCTCCCGCAGACCCCCTGCTGACTGCTCCTGTGGCTCCTCCCACAGACCCCTGCTGACTGCTCCTGTGGCTCCTCCCACAGACCCACTGCTCCTGTGGCTCCTCCCACAGACCCCTGCTGACTGCTCCTGTGACTCCTCCCACAGACCCCTGCTGACTGCTCCTGTGGCTCCTCCCACAGACCCCCTGCTGACTCCTCCCACAGACCCCTGTATAAAGGCGATTGGAGGCACTGCTCCTCCCCTCAGTCTCCAAGATGTCGTGGTCACGTTTGCAGCTAATAAAAGCCTATCTTTCGCCTCCCGTCTCCGAGAGTTATTGATGGTGCATCAGACACAAAAGTTGGGGTTGCTGTGTATAGTCTGGAGGGTTGTCAGAGGTTACAGCGGGACATGAACAGGATGCAGAGCTGGGCTGAGACGTGGCAGATGGACTTCGACCCGGAAAAGTGTGGAAGAGTTCATTTTGGTAGGTCAAATTTGAAGACGGAATATGATATTAACGGTCAGACTTCTGGCAATGTGCAGGATCAGCGAGATCTCGTACATAGGACACTCAAAAGCTTCTGCGCAGGTTGACTGTGATGTGAAGAAGACTCATCATTCATCAACCATGGGACTGAGTTCAAGAGCGGGGAGGTAACGATACAGCAATAAATGGTCAGACCCCACTTGGAGTACTGTGCTCATTTCTGGTCGCCTCACTACAGGGAGGATGTGGATAGTATAGAGAGAGCGCAGAGGAGATTTACAAGGACGTTGCCTGGATCGGGGAGAGAGTTCCTTATGAGAATAGGTTGAGTGAACTCGGCCTTTTCTCCTCGGAGCGACGGAGGATGAGAGGTGACCTGATAGAGGTGTATAAGATGATGAGAGGCGTTGATCGTGTGGATAGTCAGAGGCTTTTTCCCAGGGCTGAAATGGCTAACATGAGGGGGGCACAGTTTTAAGGTGCTTGGAAGTAGGTACAGAGGGGATGTCAGAGGTGGGTTTTTCACGCAGAGAGGGGTGGGTGTGTGGAATGCACTGTGCCAGCGATGGTGGTGGAGGCAGATGCAATGGGGTCTTTTAAGAGACTCTTAGACAGATACGTGGAGCTTAGAAAAGTAGAGGGGTGTGCGGTAGGGAAATTCTAGGCAGTTTCCAGAGTAGGTCACGTGGTCGGCACAACATTGTGGGCCGAAGGGCCTGTAATGTGCTGTAGATTTCTGTGCTCTATGTTCTATATGAGCGAGGTTGTGATGGTGAGGGTTTATAAGGCACTGGTGGGGTGGGGGGGCCTTACCTTGAGTATTGTGAACTCAATTTTGGGCTCCTTATCCAAAGGAAAGATTGGAGAGGGTTGTGAACGTTCACAAGGATGACTCTGCGAATTCGAGGGTTATCACACGAGAAGCATTTAATGGCTTTGGGCCTGTACTCGCTGGAAGGATGAGGAGGGGTCTCATCGAAAGGCCGAGACAGAGTAGGTATGGAAAGGATACCTTTCCGTGGTGGGGGAGTCTAGCACAAGAGGGCAGAGTCTGAGGATGGAGGGGCGTCCATTTAAAACAGAGATGTAGGGAATTTCATTCAGCCGGAGGGTGGTGAATCTGTGGAATTTGTTGCCACGGGCAGCTGTGGAGGCCAAGTGTATTTAAGGCAGAGGTCGATAGGTTCTTGACTGGACGCGGCATCACAGGTTACGGGGAGAAGATGGGGGAGTGGGTCTGAGGAGCCATGGTCGAATGGTGGAGCAGACGCGATGGGCCAGATGGCCTCACTTTGCCCCTGATTTCAATAGATGCCGACTCCCTCCAGCATCTTGTGTGCGTCCCTGGCAGCTGGAGCAGATGGAAACTGGGTGCCATGCAACACCACCCATCATTAAGTAGGTTTCGGGAGTCCTGATGGCTGATCCAAGCGAAACTGTAAACTGTCTCATAGAGAGGGCAAATACGAGAGGTATACAGAGGGTAAGGAGGAGGGGTTGAGGGATATAGATGGGTAAGTAAAAAGGCACAGAGACAGTGCAATGAGCGGTACACAGAGGGCAAATGCATGCAGACTTTTTCCACTGAGGTGGGGTCAGAGGTCATGGGACAAGGGTGAAAGGGGAAACTCATGAGGCACTTCTTCCGTCAGATGGGGGGGGGGGGGTAAGAAAGTGGTACGAGCTGCCAGCGGAAGTGGTGGATGAGGGGTCAAATTCGACACTTGAGAGAGATCTGGATAGGTACATGGATGGGGTGGGCGTGGAGCGCCGTGCCCTGGCTGCAGGTAGACCAGACGAAGCAGAAGAGATGGGCTGAAGGGCCGTTTCACTCTGCTATGGTTTATTTCCTTGACCCTACACGTTAGTTGTCTAATACAAACTGAAATGGGCGGGGGAGGAGGTTGGGGGTTCTGAGTTGAGGATTTGAGACGACGATCTTCCTCACGATTCCCGCAGCAAACAGCCCCAATCCCAACAAATCCGAGAAGGGACGGCAGCACCTCGCTCCCACCGAGACCACAGACACACAATCAGGTCCCCAAAACCCCCTGGCTATACAGTCCAGTGCCCCTGTGGTACAGTCAGGGACTCGAAATCCCAATGAGACAATCTGGTACCCGGAACCCCTGTGGTACAGTCAGGGACTCGAAATCCCAATGAGACAGTCTGGTACCCGGAACCCCTGTGGTACAGTCGGGGACTCGAAATCCCAATGAGACAGTCTGGTACCCGAAACCCCAGTGGTACAGTCAGGGACCCGAAATCCCAGTGAGACAGTCTGGTACCCGGAACCCCTGTGGTACAGTCAGGGACTCGAAATCCCAGGAGACAGTCTGGTACCCGAATCCCCTGTGGAACAGTCGGGGACTCGAAATCCCAATGAGACAGTCTGGTACCCGAAACCCCTGTGATACAGTCGGGGACTCGAAATCCCAATGAGACAGTCTGGTACCCGAAACCCCTGTGGCACAGTCGGGGATTCGAAATCCCAATGAGACAGTCTGGTACCCGGAACCCCTGTGGTACAGTCGGGGTCTCGAAATCCCAGTGAGACAGTCTGGTACCTGAAACCCCTGTGGTACAGTCGGGGACTCGAAATCCCAATGAGACAGTCTGGTACCCAAATCCCTGTGGTACAGTCGGGGACTTGAAATCCCAGTGAGACAGTCTGGTACCTGAAACCCCTGTGCTACAGTCAGGGACTCGAAATCCCAATGAGACAGTCTGGTACCCGGAACCCCTGTGGTACAGTCGGGGACTCGAAATCCCAATGAGACAGTCTGGTACCCGAAACCCCAGTGGTACAGTCAGGGACCCGAAATCCCAGTGAGACAGTCTGGTACCCGGAACCCCTGTGGTACAGTCAGGGACTCGAAATCCCAGGAGACAGTCTGGTACCCGAATCCCCTGTGGAACAGTCGGGGACTCGAAATCCCAATGAGACAGTCTGGTACCCGAAACCCCTGTGATACAGTCGGGGACTCGAAATCCCAATGAGACAGTCTGGTACCCGAAACCCCTGTGGTACAGTCGGGGATTCGAAATCCCAATGAGACAGTCTGGTACCCGGAACCCCTGTGGTACAGTCGGGGTCTCGAAATCCCAGTGAGACAGTCTGGTACCTGAAACCCCTGTGGTACAGTCGGGGACTCGAAATCCCAATGAGACAGTCTGGTACCCAAATCCCTGTGGTACAGTCGGGGACTTGAAATCCCAGTGAGACAGTCTGGTACCTGAAACCGCTGTGCTACAGTCAGGGAGTCGAAATCCCAATGAGACAGTCGGGTACCCGGAACCCCTGTGGTACAGTCGGGGACTCAAAATCCCAGTGAGACATTTTGGTACCCGAAACCCCTGTGGTACAGTCGGAGACTCGAAATCCCAGTGAGACAGACTGGTACCCGGAACAGTGGTACAGTCGGGGACTCGAAATCCCAGTGAGACAGTCTGGTACCCGAATCCCTGTGGTACAGTCGGGGACTCGAAATCCCAATGAGACAGTCTGGTACCCGAATCCCCTGTGGTACAGTCAGGGACTCGAAATCCCAATGAGACAGTCTGGTACACGGAACCCCTGTGGTACAGTCGGGGACTCGAAATCCCAATGAGTCAGTCTGGTACACGGAACCCCTGTGGTACAGTCGGGGACTCGAAATCCCAGGAGACAGTCTGGTACACGGAACCCCTGTGTTACAGTCGGGGACTCAAAATCCCAATGAGACAGTCTGGTGCCCGGAACCCCTGTGGTACAGTCAGGGACCCGAAATCCCAGTGAGACAGACTGGTACCCGAATCCCCTGTGGAACAGTCGGGGACTCGAAATCCCAATGAGACAGTCTGGTACCCGGTACCCCTGTGGTACAGTCAGGGACTCGAAATCCCAGTGAGACAGTCTGGTACCTGAATCCCTGTGGTACAGTCGGGGACTCGAAATCCCAGTGAGACAGTCTGGTACCTGAAACCCCTGTGCTACAGTCAGGGAGTCGAAATTCCAATGAGACAGTCGGGTACCCGGAACCCCTGTGGTACAGTCGGGGACTCGAAATCCCAGTGAGACATTTTGGTACCCGAATTCCCTGTGGTACAGTCGGGGACTCGAAATCCCAATGAGACAGTCTGGTACCCGGAACAGTGGTACAGTCCGGGACTCGAAATCCCAATGAGACAGTCTGGTACCCGGAACCCAGTGGTACAGTCGGGGACTCGAAATCCCAATGAGACAGTCTGGTACCCAAACAGTGGTACAGTCCGGGACTCGAAATCCCAGTGAGACAGTCTGGTACCCGGAACCCCTGTGGTACAGTCGGGGACTCAAAATCCCAGTGAGACAGTCTGGTACACAGATCCCCTGTGGTACAGTCGGGGACTCGAAATCCCAGTTAGACTGTCTGGTACCTGGAACAGTGATACAGTCGGGGACTCGAAATCCCAATGAGACAGTCTGGTACACAGATCCCCTGTGGTACAGTCAGGGACTCGAAATCCCAATGAGACAGTCTGGTACCCGAACCCCTGTGGTACAGTCGGGGACTCGAAATCCCAATGAGACAGTCTGGTACACAGATCCCCTGTGGTACAGTCCGGGACTCGAAATCCCAATGAGACAGTCTGGTACCCGGAACCCCTGTGGTACAGTCGGGGACTCGAAATCCCAATGAGACAGTCTGGTACCCGGAACCCCTGTGGTACAGTCGGGGACTCGAAATCCCAATGAGACAGTCTGGTACCTGAAACCCCTGTGGTACAGTCGGGGACTCGAAATCCCAATGAGACAGTCTGGTACACAGATCCCCTGTGGTACAGTCAGGGACTCGAAATCCCAATGAGACAGTCTGGTACCCGGAACCCCTGTGGAACAGTCGGGGACTCGAAATCCCAGTTAGACAGTCTGGGACCCGGAACCCCTGTGGTACAGTCAGGGACTCGAAATCCCAATGAGACAGTCTGGTACCCGAATCCCCTGTGGTACAGTCAGGGACTCGAAATCCCAATGAGACAGTCTGGGACCCGGAACCCCTGTGGTACAGACGGGGACTCGAAATCCCAATGAGACAGTCTGGTACCGGAACCCCTGTGGTACAGTCGGGGAGTCAAAATCCCAGTGAGACAGTCGGGTACCCAGAACCCCTGTGGTACAGTCGGGGACTCGAAATCCCAATGAGACAGTCTGGGACCCGGAACCCCTGTGGTACAGTCGGGGACTCGAAATCCCAATGAGACAGTCTGGGACCCGGAACCCCTGTGGTACAGTCGGGGACTCGAAATCCCAATGAGACAGTCTGGGACCCGGAACCCCTGTGGTACAGTCGGGGACTCGAAATCCCAATGAGACAGTCTGGTACCCGAAACCCCTGTGGTACAGTCGGGGACTCGAAATCCCAATGAGACAGTCTGGGACCCGGAACCCCAGTGGTACAGTCGGGGACTCGAAATCCCAATGAGACAGTCTGGTACCCGAAACCCCTGTGGAACAGTCAGGGACTCGAAATCCCAATGAGACAGTCTGGGACCCGAAACCCCTGTGGTACAGTCGGGGACTCGAAATCCCAGTAAGACAGTCTGGTACCCGGAACCCCTGTGGTACAGTCAGGGACTCGAAATCCCAATGAGACAGTCTGGTACCCGAAACCCCTGTGGTACAGACGGGGACTCGAAATCCCAATGAGACAGTCTGGGACCCGGAACCCCTGTGGTACAGTCGGGGACTCGAAATCCCAGTGAGACAGACTGGTACCCGGAACAGTGGTACAGTCGGGGACTCGAAATCCCAATGAGACAGTCGGGTACCCGAAACCCCTGTGGTACAGTCGGGGACTCAAAATCCCAATGAGACAGTCTGGTACCCAAATCCCTGTGGTACAGTCGGGGACTCGAAATCCCAGTGAGACAGTCTGGTACCCGAATCCCCTGTGGAACAGTCGGGGACTCAAAATCCCAATGAGACAGTCTGGTACCTGGAACAGTGGTACAGACGGGGAATCGAAATCCCAGTGAGACAGTCTGGTACCCGAATCCCCTGTGGTACAGTCGGGGACTCGAAATCCCAATGAGACAGTCTGGTACCCGGAACAGTGGTACAGTCCGGGACTCGAAATCCCAATGAGACAGTCTGGTACCCGGAACCCCTGTGGTACAGTCGGGGACTCGAAATCCCAATGAGACAGTCTGGGACCCGGAACCCCTGTGGTACAGTCGGGGACTCGAAATCCCAATGAGACAGTCTGTTACCCGAATCCCCTGTGGTACAGTCGGGGACTCGAAATCCCAATGAGACAGTCTGGGACCCGGAACCCCTGTGGTACAGTCGGGGACTCGAAATCCCAGTGAGACAGACTGGTACCCGGAACAGTGGTACAGTCGGGGACTCGAAATCCCAATGAGACAGTCGGGTACCCGAAACCCCTGTGGTACAGTCGGGGACTCAAAATCCCAATGAGACAGTCTGGTACCCAAATCCCTGTGGTACAGTCGGGGACTCGAAATCCCAATGAGACAGTCTGGTACCCGGAACCCAGTGGTACAGTCGGGGACTCGAAATCCCAATGAGACAGTCTGGTACCCAAACAGTGGTACAGTCCGGGACTCGAAATCCCAATGAGACAGTCTGGTACCTGAATCCCCTGTGGTACAGTCCGGGACTCGAAATCCCAATGAGACAGTCTGGTACCTGAATCCCCTGTGGTACAGTCGGGGACTCGAAATCCCAGTGAGACAGTCTGGTACCCGGAACCCCTGTGGTACAGTCGGGGACTCAAAATCCCAGTGAGATAGTCTGGTACCTGAAACCCCTGTGGTACAGTCAGGGACACGAAATCCCAATGAGACAGTCTGGTACCCGAAACCCCTGTGGTACAGTCATGGACTCGAAATCCCAATGAGACAGTCTGGTACCCGGAACCCAGTGGTACAGTCGGGGACTCGAAATCCCAATGAGACAGTCGGGTACCCGGAACCCCTGTGGTACAGTCGGGGACTCGAAATCACAGTGAGACAGTCTGGTACCCGGAACCCCTGTGGTACAGTCGGGGACTCGAAATCCCAATGAGACAGTCGGGTACCCGAAACCCCTGTGGTACAGTCGGGGACTCAAAATCCCAATGAGACAGTCTGGTACCCAAACAGTGGTACAGTCCGGGACTCGAAATCCCAATGAGACAGTCTGGTACCTGAATCCCCTGTGGTACAGTCCAGGACTCGAAATCCCAATGAGACAGTCTGGTACCAGAATCCCCTGTGGTACAGTCGGGGACTCGAAATCCCAGTGAGACAGTCTGGTACCCGGAACCCCTGTGGTACAGTCGGGGACTCAAAATCCCAGTGAGACAGTCTGGTACCTGAAACCCCTGTGGTACAGTCAGGGACTCGAAATCCCAATGAGACAGTCTGGTACCCGAATCCCCTGTGGTACAGACGGGGACTCGAAATCCCAATGAGACAGTCTGGTACCCGGAACCCAGTGGTACAGTCGGGGACTCGAAATCACAGTGAGACAGTCTGGGACCCAGAACACCTGTGGTACAGTCGGGGACTCGAAATCCCAATGAGACAGTCTGGTACCCGGAACCCCTGTGGTACAGTCGGGGACTCGAAATCCCAATGAGACAGTCTGGTACCCGAATCCCCTGTGGTAGAGTCGGGGACTCAAAATCCCAATGAGACAGTCTGGGACCCGGAACAGTGGTACAGTCGGGGACTCGAAATCCCAATGAGACAGTCTGGTAAACGAAACCCCTGTGGTACAGTCTGGTAAACGAAACCCCTGTGGTACAGTCGAGGACTCGAAATCCCAATGAGACAGTCTGGTACCCGAAACAGTGGTACAGTCCGGGACTCGAAATCCCAATGAGACAGTCTGGTACCCGGAACCCAGTGGTACAGTCGGGGACTCGAAATCCCAATGAGACAGTCTGGTACCCAAACAGTGGTACAGTCCGGGACTCGAAATCCCAATGAGACAGTCTGGTACCCGGAACCCAGTGGTACAGTCGGGGACTCGAAATCCCAATGAGACAGTCTGGTACCCAAACAGTGGTACAGTCCGGGACTCGAAATCCCAGTGAGACAGTCTGGTACCCGGAACCCCTGTGGTACAGTCGGGGACTCAAAATCCCAGTGAGACAGTCTGGTACACAGATCCCCTGTGGTACAGTCGGGGACTCGAAATCCCAGTTAGACTGTCTGGTACCTGGAACAGTGATACAGTCGGGGACTCGAAATCCCAATGAGACAGTCTGGTACACAGATCCCCTGTGGTACAGTCAGGGACTCGAAATCCCAATGAGACAGTCTGGTACCCGAACCCCTGTGGTACAGTCGGGGACTCGAAATCCCAATGAGACAGTCTGGTACACAGATCCCCTGTGGTACAGTCCGGGACTCGAAATCCCAATGAGACAGTCTGGTACCCGGAACCCCTGTGGTACAGTCGGGGACTCGAAATCCCAATGAGACAGTCTGGTACCCGGAACCCCTGTGGTACAGTCGGGGACTCGAAATCCCAATGAGACAGTCTGGTACCTGAAACCCCTGTGGTACAGTCGGGGACTCGAAATCCCAATGAGACAGTCTGGTACACAGATCCCCTGTGGTACAGTCAGGGACTCGAAATCCCAATGAGACAGTCTGGTACCCGGAACCCCTGTGGAACAGTCGGGGACTCGAAATCCCAGTTAGACAGTCTGGGACCCGGAACCCCTGTGGTACAGTCGGGGACTCAAAATCCCAGTGAGACAGTCTGGTACCTGAAACCCCTGTGGTACAGTCAGGGACTCGAAATCCCAATGAGACAGTCTGGTACCCGAATCCCCTGTGGTACAGTCAGGGACTCGAAATCCCAATGAGACAGTCTGGGACCCGGAACCCCTGTGGTACAGACGGGGACTCGAAATCCCAATGAGACAGTCTGGTACCGGAACCCCTGTGGTACAGTCGGGGAGTCAAAATCCCAGTGAGACAGTCGGGTACCCAGAACCCCTGTGGTACAGTCGGGGACTCGAAATCCCAATGAGACAGTCTGGGACCCGGAACCCCTGTGGTACAGTCGGGGACTCGAAAACCCAATGAGACAGTCTGGGACCCGGAACCCCTGTGGTACAGTCGGGGACTCGAAATCCCAATGAGACAGTCTGGGACCCGGAACCCCTGTGGTACAGTCGGGGACTCGAAATCCCAATGAGACAGTCTGGTACCCGAAACCCCTGTGGTACAGTCGGGGACTCGAAATCCCAATGAGACAGTCTGGGACCCGGAACCCCAGTGGTACAGTCGGGGACTCGAAATCCCAATGAGACAGTCTGGTACCCGAAACCCCTGTGGAACAGTCAGGGACTCGAAATCCCAATGAGACAGTCTGGGACCCGAAACCCCTGTGGTACAGTCGGGGACTCGAAATCCCAGTAAGACAGTCTGGTACCCGGAACCCCTGTGGTACAGTCCGGGACTCGAAATCCCAATGAGACAGTCTGGTACCCGGAACCCCTGTGGTACAGTCGGGGACTCGAAATCCCAATGAGACAGTCTGGTACCCGGAACCCCTGTGGTACAGTCGGGGACTCGAAATCCCAATGAGACAGTCTGGTACCTGAAACCCCTGTGGTACAGTCGGGGACTCGAAATCCCAATGAGACAGTCTGGTACACAGATCCCCTGTGGTACAGTCAGGGACTCGAAATCCCAATGAGACAGTCTGGTACCCGGAACCCCTGTGGAACAGTCGGGGACTCGAAATCCCAGTTAGACAGTCTGGGACCCGGAACCCCTGTGGTACAGTCGGGGACTCAAAATCCCAGTGAGACAGTCTGGTACCTGAAACCCCTGTGGTACAGTCAGGGACTCGAAATCCCAATGAGACAGTCTGGTACCCGAATCCCCTGTGGTACAGTCAGGGACTCGAAATCCCAATGAGACAGTCTGGGACCCGGAACCCCTGTGGTACAGACGGGGACTCGAAATCCCAATGAGACAGTCTGGTACCGGAACCCCTGTGGTACAGTCGGGGAGTCAAAATCCCAGTGAGACAGTCGGGTACCCAGAACCCCTGTGGTACAGTCGGGGACTCGAAATCCCAATGAGACAGTCTGGGACCCGGAACCCCTGTGGTACAGTCGGGGACTCGAAATCCCAATGAGACAGTCTGGGACCCGGAACCCCTGTGGTACAGTCGGGGACTCGAAATCCCAATGAGACAGTCTGGGACCCGGAACCCCTGTGGTACAGTCGGGGACTCGAAATCCCAATGAGACAGTCTGGTACCCGAAACCCCTGTGGTACAGTCGGGGACTCGAAATCCCAATGAGACAGTCTGGGACCCGGAACCCCAGTGGTACAGTCGGGGACTCGAAATCCCAATGAGACAGTCTGGTACCCGAAACCCCTGTGGAACAGTCAGGGACTCGAAATCCCAATGAGACAGTCTGGGACCCGAAACCCCTGTGGTACAGTCGGGGACTCGAAATCCCAGTAAGACAGTCTGGTACCCGGAACCCCTGTGGTACAGTCAGGGACTCGAAATCCCAATGAGACAGTCTGGTACCCGAAACCCCTGTGGTACAGACGGGGACTCGAAATCCCAATGAGACAGTCTGGGACCCGGAACCCCTGTGGTACAGTCGGGGACTCGAAATCCCAGTGAGACAGACTGGTACCCGGAACAGTGGTACAGTCGGGGACTCGAAATCCCAATGAGACAGTCGGGTACCCGAAACCCCTGTGGTACAGTCGGGGACTCAAAATCCCAATGAGACAGTCTGGTACCCAAATCCCTGTGGTACAGTCGGGGACTCGAAATCCCAGTGAGACAGTCTGGTACCCGAATCCCCTGTGGAACAGTCGGGGACTCAAAATCCCAATGAGACAGTCTGGTACCTGGAACAGTGGTACAGACGGGGAATCGAAATCCCAGTGAGACAGTCTGGTACCCGAATCCCCTGTGGTACAGTCGGGGACTCGAAATCCCAATGAGACAGTCTGGTACCCGGAACAGTGGTACAGTCCGGGACTCGAAATCCCAATGAGACAGTCTGGTACCCGGAACCCCTGTGGTACAGTCGGGGACTCGAAATCCCAATGAGACAGTCTGGGACCCGGAACCCCTGTGGTACAGTCGGGGACTCGAAATCCCAATGAGACAGTCTGTTACCCGAATCCCCTGTGGTACAGTCGGGGACTCGAAATCCCAATGAGACAGTCTGGGACCCGGAACCCCTGTGGTACAGTCGGGGACTCGAAATCCCAGTGAGACAGACTGGTACCCGGAACAGTGGTACAGTCGGGGACTCGAAATCCCAATGAGACAGTCGGGTACCCGAAACCCCTGTGGTACAGTCGGGGACTCAAAATCCCAATGAGACAGTCTGGTACCCAAATCCCTGTGGTACAGTCGGGGACTCGAAATCCCAATGAGACAGTCTGGTACCCGGAACCCAGTGGTACAGTCGGGGACTCGAAATCCCAATGAGACAGTCTGGTACCCAAACAGTGGTACAGTCCGGGACTCGAAATCCCAATGAGACAGTCTGGTACCTGAATCCCCTGTGGTACAGTCCGGGACTCGAAATCCCAATGAGACAGTCTGGTACCTGAATCCCCTGTGGTACAGTCGGGGACTCGAAATCCCAGTGAGACAGTCTGGTACCCGGAACCCCTGTGGTACAGTCGGGGACTCAAAATCCCAGTGAGATAGTCTGGTACCTGAAACCCCTGTGGTACAGTCAGGGACACGAAATCCCAATGAGACAGTCTGGTACCCGAAACCCCTGTGGTACAGTCATGGACTCGAAATCCCAATGAGACAGTCTGGTACCCGGAACCCAGTGGTACAGTCGGGGACTCGAAATCCCAATGAGACAGTCGGGTACCCGGAACCCCTGTGGTACAGTCGGGGACTCGAAATCACAGTGAGACAGTCTGGTACCCGGAACCCCTGTGGTACAGTCGGGGACTCGAAATCCCAATGAGACAGTCGGGTACCCGAAACCCCTGTGGTACAGTCGGGGACTCAAAATCCCAATGAGACAGTCTGGTACCCAAACAGTGGTACAGTCCGGGACTCGAAATCCCAATGAGACAGTCTGGTACCTGAATCCCCTGTGGTACAGTCCAGGACTCGAAATCCCAATGAGACAGTCTGGTACCAGAATCCCCTGTGGTACAGTCGGGGACTCGAAATCCCAGTGAGACAGTCTGGTACCCGGAACCCCTGTGGTACAGTCGGGGACTCGAAATCCCAGTGAGACATTTTGGTACCCGAATTCCCTGTGGTACAGTCGGGGACTCGAAATCCCAATGAGACAGTCTGGTACCCGGAACAGTGGTACAGTCCGGGACTCGAAATCCCAATGAGACAGTCTGGTACCCGGAACCCAGTGGTACAGTCGGGGACTCGAAATCCCAATGAGACAGTCTGGTACCCAAACAGTGGTACAGTCCGGGACTCGAAATCCCAGTGAGACAGTCTGGTACCCGGAACCCCTGTGGTACAGTCGGGGACTCAAAATCCCAGTGAGACAGTCTGGTACACAGATCCCCTGTGGTACAGTCGGGGACTCGAAATCCCAGTTAGACTGTCTGGTACCTGGAACAGTGATACAGTCGGGGACTCGAAATCCCAATGAGACAGTCTGGTACACAGATCCCCTGTGGTACAGTCAGGGACTCGAAATCCCAATGAGACAGTCTGGTACCCGAACCCCTGTGGTACAGTCGGGGACTCGAAATCCCAATGAGACAGTCTGGTACACAGATCCCCTGTGGTACAGTCCGGGACTCGAAATCCCAATGAGACAGTCTGGTACCCGGAACCCCTGTGGTACAGTCGGGGACTCGAAATCCCAATGAGACAGTCTGGTACCCGGAACCCCTGTGGTACAGTCGGGGACTCGAAATCCCAATGAGACAGTCTGGTACCTGAAACCCCTGTGGTACAGTCGGGGACTCGAAATCCCAATGAGACAGTCTGGTACACAGATCCCCTGTGGTACAGTCAGGGACTCGAAATCCCAATGAGACAGTCTGGTACCCGGAACCCCTGTGGAACAGTCGGGGACTCGAAATCCCAGTTAGACAGTCTGGGACCCGGAACCCCTGTGGTACAGTCAGGGACTCGAAATCCCAATGAGACAGTCTGGTACCCGAATCCCCTGTGGTACAGTCAGGGACTCGAAATCCCAATGAGACAGTCTGGGACCCGGAACCCCTGTGGTACAGACGGGGACTCGAAATCCCAATGAGACAGTCTGGTACCGGAACCCCTGTGGTACAGTCGGGGAGTCAAAATCCCAGTGAGACAGTCGGGTACCCAGAACCCCTGTGGTACAGTCGGGGACTCGAAATCCCAATGAGACAGTCTGGGACCCGGAACCCCTGTGGTACAGTCGGGGACTCGAAATCCCAATGAGACAGTCTGGGACCCGGAACCCCTGTGGTACAGTCGGGGACTCGAAATCCCAATGAGACAGTCTGGGACCCGGAACCCCTGTGGTACAGTCGGGGACTCGAAATCCCAATGAGACAGTCTGGTACCCGAAACCCCTGTGGTACAGTCGGGGACTCGAAATCCCAATGAGACAGTCTGGGACCCGGAACCCCAGTGGTACAGTCGGGGACTCGAAATCCCAATGAGACAGTCTGGTACCCGAAACCCCTGTGGAACAGTCAGGGACTCGAAATCCCAATGAGACAGTCTGGGACCCGAAACCCCTGTGGTACAGTCGGGGACTCGAAATCCCAGTAAGACAGTCTGGTACCCGGAACCCCTGTGGTACAGTCAGGGACTCGAAATCCCAATGAGACAGTCTGGTACCCGAAACCCCTGTGGTACAGACGGGGACTCGAAATCCCAATGAGACAGTCTGGGACCCGGAACCCCTGTGGTACAGTCGGGGACTCGAAATCCCAGTGAGACAGACTGGTACCCGGAACAGTGGTACAGTCGGGGACTCGAAATCCCAATGAGACAGTCGGGTACCCGAAACCCCTGTGGTACAGTCGGGGACTCAAAATCCCAATGAGACAGTCTGGTACCCAAATCCCTGTGGTACAGTCGGGGACTCGAAATCCCAGTGAGACAGTCTGGTACCCGAATCCCCTGTGGAACAGTCGGGGACTCAAAATCCCAATGAGACAGTCTGGTACCTGGAACAGTGGTACAGACGGGGAATCGAAATCCCAGTGAGACAGTCTGGTACCCGAATCCCCTGTGGTACAGTCGGGGACTCGAAATCCCAATGAGACAGTCTGGTACCCGGAACAGTGGTACAGTCCGGGACTCGAAATCCCAATGAGACAGTCTGGTACCCGGAACCCCTGTGGTACAGTCGGGGACTCGAAATCCCAATGAGACAGTCTGGGACCCGGAACCCCTGTGGTACAGTCGGGGACTCGAAATCCCAATGAGACAGTCTGTTACCCGAATCCCCTGTGGTACAGTCGGGGACTCGAAATCCCAATGAGACAGTCTGGGACCCGGAACCCCTGTGGTACAGTCGGGGACTCGAAATCCCAGTGAGACAGACTGGTACCCGGAACAGTGGTACAGTCGGGGACTCGAAATCCCAATGAGACAGTCGGGTACCCGAAACCCCTGTGGTACAGTCGGGGACTCAAAATCCCAATGAGACAGTCTGGTACCCAAATCCCTGTGGTACAGTCGGGGACTCGAAATCCCAATGAGACAGTCTGGTACCCGGAACCCAGTGGTACAGTCGGGGACTCGAAATCCCAATGAGACAGTCTGGTACCCAAACAGTGGTACAGTCCGGGACTCGAAATCCCAATGAGACAGTCTGGTACCTGAATCCCCTGTGGTACAGTCCGGGACTCGAAATCCCAATGAGACAGTCTGGTACCTGAATCCCCTGTGGTACAGTCGGGGACTCGAAATCCCAGTGAGACAGTCTGGTACCCGGAACCCCTGTGGTACAGTCGGGGACTCAAAATCCCAGTGAGATAGTCTGGTACCTGAAACCCCTGTGGTACAGTCAGGGACACGAAATCCCAATGAGACAGTCTGGTACCCGAAACCCCTGTGGTACAGTCATGGACTCGAAATCCCAATGAGACAGTCTGGTACCCGGAACCCAGTGGTACAGTCGGGGACTCGAAATCCCAATGAGACAGTCGGGTACCCGGAACCCCTGTGGTACAGTCGGGGACTCGAAATCACAGTGAGACAGTCTGGTACCCGGAACCCCTGTGGTACAGTCGGGGACTCGAAATCCCAATGAGACAGTCGGGTACCCGAAACCCCTGTGGTACAGTCGGGGACTCAAAATCCCAATGAGACAGTCTGGTACCCAAACAGTGGTACAGTCCGGGACTCGAAATCCCAATGAGACAGTCTGGTACCTGAATCCCCTGTGGTACAGTCCAGGACTCGAAATCCCAATGAGACAGTCTGGTACCAGAATCCCCTGTGGTACAGTCGGGGACTCGAAATCCCAGTGAGACAGTCTGGTACCCGGAACCCCTGTGGTACAGTCGGGGACTCAAAATCCCAGTGAGACAGTCTGGTACCTGAAACCCCTGTGGTACAGTCAGGGACTCGAAATCCCAATGAGACAGTCTGGTACCCGAATCCCCTGTGGTACAGACGGGGACTCGAAATCCCAATGAGACAGTCTGGTACCCGGAACCCAGTGGTACAGTCGGGGACTCGAAATCACAGTGAGACAGTCTGGGACCCAGAACACCTGTGGTACAGTCGGGGACTCGAAATCCCAATGAGACAGTCTGGTACCCGGAACCCCTGTGGTACAGTCGGGGACTCGAAATCCCAATGAGACAGTCTGGTACCCGAATCCCCTGTGGTAGAGTCGGGGACTCGAAATCCCAATGAGACAGTCTGGGACCCGGAACCCCTGTGGTACAGACGGGGACTCGAAATCCCAATGAGACAGTCTGGTACCGGAACCCCTGTGGTACAGTCGGGGAGTCAAAATCCCAGTGAGACAGTCGGGTACCCAGAACCCCTGTGGTACAGTCGGGGACTCGAAATCCCAATGAGACAGTCTGGGACCCGGAACCCCTGTGGTACAGTCGGGGACTCGAAATCCCAATGAGACAGTCTGGGACCCGGAACCCCTGTGGTACAGTCGGGGACTCGAAATCCCAATGAGACAGTCTGGGACCCGGAACCCCTGTGGTACAGTCGGGGACTCGAAATCCCAATGAGACAGTCTGGTACCCGAAACCCCTGTGGTACAGTCGGGGACTCGAAATCCCAATGAGACAGTCTGGGACCCGGAACCCCAGTGGTACAGTCGGGGACTCGAAATCCCAATGAGACAGTCTGGTACCCGAAACCCCTGTGGAACAGTCAGGGACTCGAAATCCCAATGAGACAGTCTGGGACCCGAAACCCCTGTGGTACAGTCGGGGACTCGAAATCCCAGTAAGACAGTCTGGTACCCGGAACCCCTGTGGTACAGTCAGGGACTCGAAATCCCAATGAGACAGTCTGGTACCCGAAACCCCTGTGGTACAGACGGGGACTCGAAATCCCAATGAGACAGTCTGGGACCCGGAACCCCTGTGGTACAGTCGGGGACTCGAAATCCCAGTGAGACAGACTGGTACCCGGAACAGTGGTACAGTCGGGGACTCGAAATCCCAATGAGACAGTCGGGTACCCGAAACCCCTGTGGTACAGTCGGGGACTCAAAATCCCAATGAGACAGTCTGGTACCCAAATCCCTGTGGTACAGTCGGGGACTCGAAATCCCAGTGAGACAGTCTGGTACCCGAATCCCCTGTGGAACAGTCGGGGACTCAAAATCCCAATGAGACAGTCTGGTACCTGGAACAGTGGTACAGACGGGGAATCGAAATCCCAGTGAGACAGTCTGGTACCCGAATCCCCTGTGGTACAGTCGGGGACTCGAAATCCCAATGAGACAGTCTGGTACCCGGAACAGTGGTACAGTCCGGGACTCGAAATCCCAATGAGACAGTCTGGTACCCGGAACCCCTGTGGTACAGTCGGGGACTCGAAATCCCAATGAGACAGTCTGGGACCCGGAACCCCTGTGGTACAGTCGGGGACTCGAAATCCCAATGAGACAGTCTGTTACCCGAATCCCCTGTGGTACAGTCGGGGACTCGAAATCCCAATGAGACAGTCTGGGACCCGGAACCCCTGTGGTACAGTCGGGGACTCGAAATCCCAGTGAGACAGACTGGTACCCGGAACAGTGGTACAGTCGGGGACTCGAAATCCCAATGAGACAGTCGGGTACCCGAAACCCCTGTGGTACAGTCGGGGACTCAAAATCCCAATGAGACAGTCTGGTACCCAAATCCCTGTGGTACAGTCGGGGACTCGAAATCCCAATGAGACAGTCTGGTACCCGGAACCCAGTGGTACAGTCGGGGACTCGAAATCCCAATGAGACAGTCTGGTACCCAAACAGTGGTACAGTCCGGGACTCGAAATCCCAATGAGACAGTCTGGTACCTGAATCCCCTGTGGTACAGTCCGGGACTCGAAATCCCAATGAGACAGTCTGGTACCTGAATCCCCTGTGGTACAGTCGGGGACTCGAAATCCCAGTGAGACAGTCTGGTACCCGGAACCCCTGTGGTACAGTCGGGGACTCAAAATCCCAGTGAGATAGTCTGGTACCTGAAACCCCTGTGGTACAGTCAGGGACACGAAATCCCAATGAGACAGTCTGGTACCCGAAACCCCTGTGGTACAGTCATGGACTCGAAATCCCAATGAGACAGTCTGGTACCCGGAACCCAGTGGTACAGTCGGGGACTCGAAATCCCAATGAGACAGTCGGGTACCCGGAACCCCTGTGGTACAGTCGGGGACTCGAAATCACAGTGAGACAGTCTGGTACCCGGAACCCCTGTGGTACAGTCGGGGACTCGAAATCCCAATGAGACAGTCGGGTACCCGAAACCCCTGTGGTACAGTCGGGGACTCAAAATCCCAATGAGACAGTCTGGTACCCAAACAGTGGTACAGTCCGGGACTCGAAATCCCAATGAGACAGTCTGGTACCTGAATCCCCTGTGGTACAGTCCAGGACTCGAAATCCCAATGAGACAGTCTGGTACCAGAATCCCCTGTGGTACAGTCGGGGACTCGAAATCCCAGTGAGACAGTCTGGTACCCGGAACCCCTGTGGTACAGTCGGGGACTCAAAATCCCAGTGAGACAGTCTGGTACCTGAAACCCCTGTGGTACAGTCAGGGACTCGAAATCCCAATGAGACAGTCTGGTACCCGAATCCCCTGTGGTACAGACGGGGACTCGAAATCCCAATGAGACAGTCTGGTACCCGGAACCCAGTGGTACAGTCGGGGACTCGAAATCACAGTGAGACAGTCTGGGACCCAGAACACCTGTGGTACAGTCGGGGACTCGAAATCCCAATGAGACAGTCTGGTACCCGGAACCCCTGTGGTACAGTCGGGGACTCGAAATCCCAATGAGACAGTCTGGTACCCGAATCCCCTGTGGTAGAGTCGGGGACTCAAAATCCCAATGAGACAGTCTGGGACCCGGAACAGTGGTACAGTCGGGGACTCGAAATCCCAATGAGACAGTCTGGTAAACGAAACCCCTGTGGTACAGTCTGGTAAACGAAACCCCTGTGGTACAGTCGAGGACTCGAAATCCCAATGAGACAGTCTGGTACCCGAAACAGTGGTACAGTCCGGGACTCGAAATCCCAATGAGACAGTCTGGTACCCGGAACCCAGTGGTACAGTCGGGGACTCGAAATCCCAATGAGACAGTCTGGTACCCAAACAGTGGTACAGTCCGGGACTCGAAATCCCAATGAGACAGTCTGGTACCCGGAACCCAGTGGTACAGTCGGGGACTCGAAATCCCAATGAGACAGTCTGGTACCCAAACAGTGGTACAGTCCGGGACTCGAAATCCCAGTGAGACAGTCTGGTACCCGGAACCCCTGTGGTACAGTCGGGGACTCAAAATCCCAGTGAGACAGTCTGGTACACAGATCCCCTGTGGTACAGTCGGGGACTCGAAATCCCAGTTAGACTGTCTGGTACCTGGAACAGTGATACAGTCGGGGACTCGAAATCCCAATGAGACAGTCTGGTACACAGATCCCCTGTGGTACAGTCAGGGACTCGAAATCCCAATGAGACAGTCTGGTACCCGAACCCCTGTGGTACAGTCGGGGACTCGAAATCCCAATGAGACAGTCTGGTACACAGATCCCCTGTGGTACAGTCCGGGACTCGAAATCCCAATGAGACAGTCTGGTACCCGGAACCCCTGTGGTACAGTCGGGGACTCGAAATCCCAATGAGACAGTCTGGTACCCGGAACCCCTGTGGTACAGTCGGGGACTCGAAATCCCAATGAGACAGTCTGGTACCTGAAACCCCTGTGGTACAGTCGGGGACTCGAAATCCCAATGAGACAGTCTGGTACACAGATCCCCTGTGGTACAGTCAGGGACTCGAAATCCCAATGAGACAGTCTGGTACCCGGAACCCCTGTGGAACAGTCGGGGACTCGAAATCCCAGTTAGACAGTCTGGGACCCGGAACCCCTGTGGTACAGTCGGGGACTCAAAATCCCAGTGAGACAGTCTGGTACCTGAAACCCCTGTGGTACAGTCAGGGACTCGAAATCCCAATGAGACAGTCTGGTACCCGAATCCCCTGTGGTACAGTCAGGGACTCGAAATCCCAATGAGACAGTCTGGGACCCGGAACCCCTGTGGTACAGACGGGGACTCGAAATCCCAATGAGACAGTCTGGTACCGGAACCCCTGTGGTACAGTCGGGGAGTCAAAATCCCAGTGAGACAGTCGGGTACCCAGAACCCCTGTGGTACAGTCGGGGACTCGAAATCCCAATGAGACAGTCTGGGACCCGGAACCCCTGTGGTACAGTCGGGGACTCGAAAACCCAATGAGACAGTCTGGGACCCGGAACCCCTGTGGTACAGTCGGGGACTCGAAATCCCAATGAGACAGTCTGGGACCCGGAACCCCTGTGGTACAGTCGGGGACTCGAAATCCCAATGAGACAGTCTGGTACCCGAAACCCCTGTGGTACAGTCGGGGACTCGAAATCCCAATGAGACAGTCTGGGACCCGGAACCCCAGTGGTACAGTCGGGGACTCGAAATCCCAATGAGACAGTCTGGTACCCGAAACCCCTGTGGAACAGTCAGGGACTCGAAATCCCAATGAGACAGTCTGGGACCCGAAACCCCTGTGGTACAGTCGGGGACTCGAAATCCCAGTAAGACAGTCTGGTACCCGGAACCCCTGTGGTACAGTCCGGGACTCGAAATCCCAATGAGACAGTCTGGTACCCGGAACCCCTGTGGTACAGTCGGGGACTCGAAATCCCAATGAGACAGTCTGGTACCCGGAACCCCTGTGGTACAGTCGGGGACTCGAAATCCCAATGAGACAGTCTGGTACCTGAAACCCCTGTGGTACAGTCGGGGACTCGAAATCCCAATGAGACAGTCTGGTACACAGATCCCCTGTGGTACAGTCAGGGACTCGAAATCCCAATGAGACAGTCTGGTACCCGGAACCCCTGTGGAACAGTCGGGGACTCGAAATCCCAGTTAGACAGTCTGGGACCCGGAACCCCTGTGGTACAGTCGGGGACTCAAAATCCCAGTGAGACAGTCTGGTACCTGAAACCCCTGTGGTACAGTCAGGGACTCGAAATCCCAATGAGACAGTCTGGTACCCGAATCCCCTGTGGTACAGTCAGGGACTCGAAATCCCAATGAGACAGTCTGGGACCCGGAACCCCTGTGGTACAGACGGGGACTCGAAATCCCAATGAGACAGTCTGGTACCGGAACCCCTGTGGTACAGTCGGGGAGTCAAAATCCCAGTGAGACAGTCGGGTACCCAGAACCCCTGTGGTACAGTCGGGGACTCGAAATCCCAATGAGACAGTCTGGGACCCGGAACCCCTGTGGTACAGTCGGGGACTCGAAATCCCAATGAGACAGTCTGGGACCCGGAACCCCTGTGGTACAGTCGGGGACTCGAAATCCCAATGAGACAGTCTGGGACCCGGAACCCCTGTGGTACAGTCGGGGACTCGAAATCCCAATGAGACAGTCTGGTACCCGAAACCCCTGTGGTACAGTCGGGGACTCGAAATCCCAATGAGACAGTCTGGGACCCGGAACCCCAGTGGTACAGTCGGGGACTCGAAATCCCAATGAGACAGTCTGGTACCCGAAACCCCTGTGGAACAGTCAGGGACTCGAAATCCCAATGAGACAGTCTGGGACCCGAAACCCCTGTGGTACAGTCGGGGACTCGAAATCCCAGTAAGACAGTCTGGTACCCGGAACCCCTGTGGTACAGTCAGGGACTCGAAATCCCAATGAGACAGTCTGGTACCCGAAACCCCTGTGGTACAGACGGGGACTCGAAATCCCAATGAGACAGTCTGGGACCCGGAACCCCTGTGGTACAGTCGGGGACTCGAAATCCCAGTGAGACAGACTGGTACCCGGAACAGTGGTACAGTCGGGGACTCGAAATCCCAATGAGACAGTCGGGTACCCGAAACCCCTGTGGTACAGTCGGGGACTCAAAATCCCAATGAGACAGTCTGGTACCCAAATCCCTGTGGTACAGTCGGGGACTCGAAATCCCAGTGAGACAGTCTGGTACCCGAATCCCCTGTGGAACAGTCGGGGACTCAAAATCCCAATGAGACAGTCTGGTACCTGGAACAGTGGTACAGACGGGGAATCGAAATCCCAGTGAGACAGTCTGGTACCCGAATCCCCTGTGGTACAGTCGGGGACTCGAAATCCCAATGAGACAGTCTGGTACCCGGAACAGTGGTACAGTCCGGGACTCGAAATCCCAATGAGACAGTCTGGTACCCGGAACCCCTGTGGTACAGTCGGGGACTCGAAATCCCAATGAGACAGTCTGGGACCCGGAACCCCTGTGGTACAGTCGGGGACTCGAAATCCCAATGAGACAGTCTGTTACCCGAATCCCCTGTGGTACAGTCGGGGACTCGAAATCCCAATGAGACAGTCTGGGACCCGGAACCCCTGTGGTACAGTCGGGGACTCGAAATCCCAGTGAGACAGACTGGTACCCGGAACAGTGGTACAGTCGGGGACTCGAAATCCCAATGAGACAGTCGGGTACCCGAAACCCCTGTGGTACAGTCGGGGACTCAAAATCCCAATGAGACAGTCTGGTACCCAAATCCCTGTGGTACAGTCGGGGACTCGAAATCCCAATGAGACAGTCTGGTACCCGGAACCCAGTGGTACAGTCGGGGACTCGAAATCCCAATGAGACAGTCTGGTACCCAAACAGTGGTACAGTCCGGGACTCGAAATCCCAATGAGACAGTCTGGTACCTGAATCCCCTGTGGTACAGTCCGGGACTCGAAATCCCAATGAGACAGTCTGGTACCTGAATCCCCTGTGGTACAGTCGGGGACTCGAAATCCCAGTGAGACAGTCTGGTACCCGGAACCCCTGTGGTACAGTCGGGGACTCAAAATCCCAGTGAGATAGTCTGGTACCTGAAACCCCTGTGGTACAGTCAGGGACACGAAATCCCAATGAGACAGTCTGGTACCCGAAACCCCTGTGGTACAGTCATGGACTCGAAATCCCAATGAGACAGTCTGGTACCCGGAACCCAGTGGTACAGTCGGGGACTCGAAATCCCAATGAGACAGTCGGGTACCCGGAACCCCTGTGGTACAGTCGGGGACTCGAAATCACAGTGAGACAGTCTGGTACCCGGAACCCCTGTGGTACAGTCGGGGACTCGAAATCCCAATGAGACAGTCGGGTACCCGAAACCCCTGTGGTACAGTCGGGGACTCAAAATCCCAATGAGACAGTCTGGTACCCAAACAGTGGTACAGTCCGGGACTCGAAATCCCAATGAGACAGTCTGGTACCTGAATCCCCTGTGGTACAGTCCAGGACTCGAAATCCCAATGAGACAGTCTGGTACCAGAATCCCCTGTGGTACAGTCGGGGACTCGAAATCCCAGTGAGACAGTCTGGTACCCGGAACCCCTGTGGTACAGTCGGGGACTCAAAATCCCAGTGAGACAGTCTGGTACCTGAAACCCCTGTGGTACAGTCAGGGACTCGAAATCCCAATGAGACAGTCTGGTACCCGAATCCCCTGTGGTACAGACGGGGACTCGAAATCCCAATGAGACAGTCTGGTACCCGGAACCCAGTGGTACAGTCGGGGACTCGAAATCACAGTGAGACAGTCTGGGACCCAGAACACCTGTGGTACAGTCGGGGACTCGAAATCCCAATGAGACAGTCTGGTACCCGGAACCCCTGTGGTACAGTCGGGGACTCGAAATCCCAATGAGACAGTCTGGTACCCGAATCCCCTGTGGTAGAGTCGGGGACTCAAAATCCCAATGAGACAGTCTGGGACCCGGAACAGTGGTACAGTCGGGGACTCGAAATCCCAATGAGACAGTCTGGTAAACGAAACCCCTGTGGTACAGTCTGGTAAACGAAACCCCTGTGGTACAGTCGAGGACTCGAAATCCCAATGAGACAGTCTGGTACCCGAAACAGTGGTACAGTCGGGGACTCGAAATCCCAATGAGACAGTCTGGTAAACGAAACCCTGTGGTACAGTCGGGGACTCGAAATCCCAATGAGACAGTCTGGTAAACGAAACCCCTGTGGTACAGTCGAGGACTCGAAATCCCAATGAGACAGTCTGGTACCCGAAACAGTGGTACAGTCGGGGACTCGAAATCCCAATGAGACAGTCTGGTACCCGAAACCCCTGTGGTACAGTCGGGGACTCAAAATCCCAGTGAGACAGTCTGGTACCTGAAACCCCTGTGGTACAGTCGGGGACTCGAAATCCCAATGAGACAGTCTGGTACCTGAAACCCCTGTGGTACAGTCGGGGACTCGAAATCCCAGTGAGACAGTCTGGTACCCGGAACCCCAGTGGTTCAGTCGGGGACTCGAAATCCCAGTGAGACAGCCTGGTACCCGGAACCCCAGTGGTACAGTCGGGGACTCAAAATCCCAATGAGACAGTCTGGTACCCAGAACCCCAGTGGTACAGTCGGGGACTCCAAATCCCAGTGAGACAGTCTGGTACCTGAAACCCCAGTGGTACAGTCGGGGACTCGAAATCCCAATGAGACAGTCTGGTACACAGATCCCCTGTGGTACAGTCGGGGAGTCAAAATCCCAGTGAGACAGACGGGTACCCAGAACCCCTGTGGTACAGTCCGGGAGTCAAAATCCCAGTGAGACAGTCGGGTACCCAGAACCCCTGTGTTACAGTCGGGGACTCGAAATCCCAATGAGACAGTCTGGGACCCGGAACCCCTGTGGTACAGTCGGGGACTCGAAATCCCAATGAGACAGTCTGGTACACAGATCCCCTGTGGTACAGTCGGGGACTCGAAATCCCAATGAGACAGTCTGGTACACAGATCCCCTGTGGTACAGTCGGGGACTCCAAATCCCAATGAGACAGTCTGGTACACAGATCCCCTGTGGTACAGTCGGGGACTCGAAATCCCAATGAGACAGTCTGGGACCCAGAACCCCTGTGGTACAGTCGGGGACTCGAAATCCCAATGAGACAGTCTGGTACACAGATCCCCTGTGGTACAGTCGGGGACTCGAAATCCCAGTGAGACAGTCTGGTAAACGGAACCCCAGTGGTTCAGTCGGGGACTCGAAATCCCAGTGAGACAGTCTGGTACCTGAATCCCCTGTGGGACAGTCGGGAACTCGAAATCCCAGTGAGACAGTCTGGTACCCGGAACCACAGTGGTTCAGTCGGGAACTCGAAATCCCAGTGAGACAGTCTGGTACCCGGAACCACAGTGGTTCAGTCGGGAACTCGAAATCCCAGTGAGACAGTCTGGTACCTGAATCCCCTGTCGTAAAGTCGGGGACTCGAAATCCCAATGAGACTGTCTGGTACCCGGAACCCCTGTGGTACAGTCGGGGACTCGAAATCCCAATGAGACAGTCTGGTACCCGGAACAGTGGTACAGTCGGGAACTCGAAATCCCAGTGAGACAGTCTGGTACCCGGAACCCCAGTGGTTCAGTCGGGGACTCGAAATCCCAGTGAGACAGTCTGGTACCCGGAACCCCAGTGGTTCAGTCGGGGACTCGAAATCCCAGTGAGACAGTCTGGTACCCGGAACCCCAGTGGTTCAGTCGGGGACTCGAAATCCCAGTGAGACAGTCTGGGACCCGGAACCCCTGTGGTACAGTCGGGGACTCGAAATCCCAATGAGACAGTCTGGTACCCGGAACCCCAGTGGTTCAGTCGGGGACTCGAAATCCCAGTGAGACAGTCTGGTACCTGGAACAGTGGTACAGTCGGGGACTCGAAATCCCAGTGAGACAGTCTTGTACCCGAATCCCCTGTGGTGCAGTCGGGGACTCGAAATCCCAATGAGACAGTCTGGTACCCGAAACCCCTGTGGTACAGTCAGGGACTCGAAATCCCAATGAGACAGTCTGGTACACGGAACCCCAGTGGTACAGTCGGGGACTCGAAATCCCAATGAGACAGTCTGGTAACCGAAACCCCTGTGGTACAGTCGGGGACTCGAAATCCCAATGAGACAGTCTGGTACCCGGAACCCCTGTGGTACAGTCCGGGACTCGAAATCCCAGTGAGACAGTCTGGTACCCGGAACAGTGGTACAGTCGGGGACTCGAAATCCCAGTGAGACAGTCTGGTAAACGGAACCCCAGTGGTTCAGTCGGGGACTCGAAATCCCAATGAGACAGTCTGGTACCCGGAACAGTGGTACAGTCCGGGACTCGAAATCCCAGTGAGACAGTCTGGTACCCGGAACCCCAGTGGTTCAGTCGGGGACTCGAAATCCCAGTGAGACAGTCTGGTACCCGGAACAGTGGTACAGTCGGGGACTCGAAATCCCAGTGAGACAGTCTGGTACCCGAATCCCCTGTGGTGCAGTCGGGGACTCGAAATCCCAATGAGACAGTCTGGTACCCAGAACCCCAGTGGTACAGTCGGGGACTCCAAATCCCAGTGAGACAGTCTGGTACCTGAAACCCCAGTGGTACAGTCGGGGACTCGAAATCCCAATGAGACAGTCTGGTACACAGATCCCCTGTGGTACAGTCGGGGAGTCAAAATCCCAGTGAGACAGACGGGTACCCAGAACCCCTGTGGTACAGTCCGGGAGTCAAAATCCCAGTGAGACAGTCGGGTACCCAGAACCCCTGTGTTACAGTCGGGGACTCGAAATCCCAATGAGACAGTCTGGGACCCGGAACCCCTGTGGTACAGTCGGGGACTCGAAATCCCAATGAGACAGTCTGGTACACAGATCCCCTGTGGTACAGTCGGGGACTCGAAATCCCAATGAGACAGTCTGGTACACAGATCCCCTGTGGTACAGTCGGGGACTCCAAATCCCAATGAGACAGTCTGGTACACAGATCCCCTGTGGTACAGTCGGGGACTCGAAATCCCAATGAGACAGTCTGGGACCCAGAACCCCTGTGGTACAGTCGGGGACTCGAAATCCCAATGAGACAGTCTGGTACACAGATCCCCTGTGGTACAGTCGGGGACTCGAAATCCCAGTGAGACAGTCTGGTAAACGGAACCCCAGTGGTTCAGTCGGGGACTCGAAATCCCAGTGAGACAGTCTGGTACCTGAATCCCCTGTGGGACAGTCGGGAACTCGAAATCCCAGTGAGACAGTCTGGTACCCGGAACCACAGTGGTTCAGTCGGGAACTCGAAATCCCAGTGAGACAGTCTGGTACCCGGAACCACAGTGGTTCAGTCGGGAACTCGAAATCCCAGTGAGACAGTCTGGTACCTGAATCCCCTGTCGTAAAGTCGGGGACTCGAAATCCCAATGAGACTGTCTGGTACCCGGAACCCCTGTGGTACAGTCGGGGACTCGAAATCCCAATGAGACAGTCTGGTACCCGGAACAGTGGTACAGTCGGGAACTCGAAATCCCAGTGAGACAGTCTGGTACCCGGAACCCCAGTGGTTCAGTCGGGGACTCGAAATCCCAGTGAGACAGTCTGGTACCCGGAACCCCAGTGGTTCAGTCGGGGACTCGAAATCCCAGTGAGACAGTCTGGTACCCGGAACCCCAGTGGTTCAGTCGGGGACTCGAAATCCCAGTGAGACAGTCTGGGACCCGGAACCCCTGTGGTACAGTCGGGGACTCGAAATCCCAATGAGACAGTCTGGTACCCGGAACCCCAGTGGTTCAGTCGGGGACTCGAAATCCCAGTGAGACAGTCTGGTACCCGGAACAGTGGTACAGTCGGGGACTCGAAATCCCAGTGAGACAGTCTGGTACCCGAATCCCCTGTGGTGCAGTCGGGGACTCGAAATCCCAATGAGACAGTCTGGTACCCGAAACCCCTGTGGTACAGTCAGGGACTCGAAATCCCAATGAGACAGTCTGGTACACGGAACCCCAGTGGTACAGTCGGGGACTCGAAATCCCAATGAGACAGTCTGGTAACCGAAACCCCTGTGGTACAGTCGGGGACTCGAAATCCCAATGAGACAGTCTGGTACCCGGAACCCCTGTGGTACAGTCCGGGACTCGAAATCCCAGTGAGACAGTCTGGTACCCGGAACAGTGGTACAGTCGGGGACTCGAAATCCCAGTGAGACAGTCTGGTACCCGGAACCCCTGTGGTACAGTCGGGGACTCGAAATCCCAATGAGACAGTCTGGTACCCGGAACAGTGGTACAGTCCGGGACTCGAAATCCCAGTGAGACAGTCTGGTACCCGGAACCCCAGTGGTTCAGTCGGGGACTCGAAATCCCAGTGAGACAGTCTGGTACCCGGAACAGTGGTACAGTCGGGGACTCGAAATCCCAGTGAGACAGTCTGGTACCCGAATCCCCTGTGGTGCAGTCGGGGACTCGAAATCCCAATGAGACAGTCTGGTACCTGAAACCCCTGTGGTACAGTCAGGGACTCGAAATCCCAATGAGACAGTCTGGTACACGGAACCCCAGTGGTACAGTCGGGGACTCGAAATCCCAATGAGACAGTCTGGTAACCGAAACCCCTGTGGTACAGTCGGGGACTCGAAATCCCAATGAGACAGTCTGGTACCCGGAACCCCTGTGGTACAGTCCGGGACTCGAAATCCCAGTGAGACAGTCTGGTACCCGGAACAGTGGTACAGTCGGGGACTCGAAATCCCAGTGAGACAGTCTGGTACCCGGAACCCCTGTGGTACAGTCGGGGACTCGAAATCCCAGTGAGACAGTCTGGTACCCGGAACCCCTGTGGTACAGTCCGGGACTCGAAATCCCAGTGAGACAGTCTGGTAACCGAAACCCCTGTGGTACAGTCGGTGACTCGAAATCCCAATGAGACAGTCTGGGACCCGGAACCCCAGTGGTACAGTCGGGGACTCGAAATCCCAATGAGACAGTCTGGTACCCGAAACCCCTGTGGAACAGTCAGGGACTCGAAATCCCAATGAGACAGTCTGGGACCCGAAACCCCTGTGGTACAGTCGGGGACTCGAAATCCCAGTAAGACAGTCTGGTACCCGGAACCCCTGTGGTACAGTCAGGGACTCGAAATCCCAATGAGACAGTCTGGTACCCGAAACCCCTGTGGTACAGACGGGGACTCGAAATCCCAATGAGACAGTCTGGGACCCGGAACCCCTGTGGTACAGTCGGGGACTCGAAATCCCAGTGAGACAGACTGGTACCCGGAACAGTGGTACAGTCGGGGACTCGAAATCCCAATGAGACAGTCGGGTACCCGAAACCCCTGTGGTACAGTCGGGGACTCAAAATCCCAATGAGACAGTCTGGTACCCAAATCCCTGTGGTACAGTCGGGGACTCGAAATCCCAGTGAGACAGTCTGGTACCCGAATCCCCTGTGGAACAGTCGGGGACTCAAAATCCCAATGAGACAGTCTGGTACCTGGAACAGTGGTACAGACGGGGAATCGAAATCCCAGTGAGACAGTCTGGTACCCGAATCCCCTGTGGTACAGTCGGGGACTCGAAATCCCAATGAGACAGTCTGGTACCCGGAACAGTGGTACAGTCCGGGACTCGAAATCCCAATGAGACAGTCTGGTACCCGGAACCCCTGTGGTACAGTCGGGGACTCGAAATCCCAATGAGACAGTCTGGTACCCGGAACCACAGTGGTTCAGTCGGGGACTCGAAATCCCAGTGAGACAGTCTGGTACCCGGAACCCCAGTGGTTCAGTCGGGGACTCGAAATCCCAGTGAGACAGTCTGGGACCCGGAACCCCTGTGGTACAGTCGGGGACTCGAAATCCCAATGAGACAGTCTGGTACCCGGAACAGTGGTACAGTCCGGGACTCGAAATCCCAATGAGACAGTCTGGTACCCGGAACCCCAGTGGTTCAGTCGGGGACTCGAAATCCCAGTGAGACAGTCTGGTACCCGGAACAGTGGTACAGTCGGGGACTCGAAATCCCAATGAGACAGTCGGGTACCCGGAACCCCTGTGGTACAGTCGGGGACTCGAAATCACAGTGAGACAGTCTGGTACCCGGAACCCCTGTGGTACAGTCGGGGACTCGAAATCCCAATGAGACAGTCGGGTACCCGAAACCCCTGTGGTACAGTCGGGGACTCAAAATCCCAATGAGACAGTCTGGTACCCAAACAGTGGTACAGTCCGGGACTCGAAATCCCAATGAGACAGTCTGGTACCTGAATCCCCTGTGGTACAGTCCAGGACTCGAAATCCCAATGAGACAGTCTGGTACCAGAATCCCCTGTGGTACAGTCGGGGACTCGAAATTCCAGTGAGACAGTCTGGTACCCGGAACCCCTGTGGTACAGTCGGGGACTCAAAATCCCAGTGAGACAGTCTGGTACCTGAAACCCCTGTGGTACAGTCAGGGACTCGAAATCCCAATGAGACAGTCTGGTACCCGAATCCCCTGTGGTACAGACGGGGACTCGAAATCCCAATGAGACAGTCTGGTACCCGGAACCCAGTGGTACAGTCGGGGACTCGAAATCACAGTGAGACAGTCTGGGAACCAGAACACCTGTGGTACAGTCGGGGACTCGAAATCCCAATGAGACAGTCTGGTACCCGGAACCCCTGTGGTACAGTCGGGGACTCGAAATCCCAATGAGACAGTCTGGTACCCGAATCCCCTGTGGTACAGTCGGGGACTCAAAATCCCAATGAGACAGTCTGGTAAACGAAACCCCTGTGGTACAGTCTGGTAAACGAAACCCCTGTGGTACAGTCGAGGACTCGAAATCCCAATGAGACAGTCTGGTACCCGAAACAGTGGTACAGTCGGGGACTCGAAATCCCAATGAGACAGTCTGGTAAACGAAACCCCTGTGGTACAGTCGGGGACTCGAAATCCCAATGAGACAGTCTGGTAAACGAAACCCCTGTGGTACAGTCGAGGACTCGAAATCCCAATGAGACAGTCTGGTACCCGAAACAGTGGTACAGTCGGGGACTCGAAATCCCAATGAGACAGTCTGGTACCCGAAACCCCTGTGGTACAGTCGGGGACTCAAAATCCCAGTGAGACAGTCTGGTACCTGAAACCCCTGTGGTACAGTCGGGGACTCGAAATCCCAATGAGACAGTCTGGTACCTGAAACCCCTGTGGTATAGTCGGGGACTCGAAATCCCAGTGAGACAGTCTGGTACCCGGAACCCCAGTGGTTCAGTCGGGGACTCGAAATCCCAGTGAGACAGCCTGGTACCCGGAACCCCAGTGGTACAGTCGGGGACTCAAAATCCCAATGAGACAGTCTGGTACCCAGAACCCCAGTGGTACAGTCGGGGACTCCAAATCCCAGTGAGACAGTCTGGTACCTGAAACCCCAGTGGTACAGTCGGGGACTCGAAATCCCAATGAGACAGTCTGGTACACAGATCCCCTGTGGTACAGTCGGGGAGTCAAAATCCCAGTGAGACAGACGGGTACCCAGAACCCCTGTGGTACAGTCCGGGAGTCAAAATCCCAGTGAGACAGTCGGGTACCCAGAACCCCTGTGTTACAGTCGGGGACTCGAAATCCCAATGAGACAGTCTGGGACCCGGAACCCCTGTGGTACAGTCGGGGACTCGAAATCCCAATGAGACAGTCTGGTACACAGATCCCCTGTGGTACAGTCGGGGACTCGAAATCCCAATGAGACAGTCAGGTACACAGATCCCCTGTGGTACAGTCGGGGACTCCAAATCCCAATGAGACAGTCTGGTACACAGATCCCCTGTGGTACAGTCGGGGACTCGAAATCCCAATGAGACAGTCTGGGACCCAGAACCCCTGTGGTACAGTCGGGGACTCGAAATCCCAATGAGACAGTCTGGTACACAGATCCCCTGTGGTACAGTCGGGGACTCGAAATCCCAGTGAGACAGTCTGGTAAACGGAACCCCAGTGGTTCAGTCGGGGACTCGAAATCCCAGTGAGACAGTCTGGTACCTGAATCCCCTGTGGGACAGTCGGGAACTCGAAATCCCAGTGAGACAGTCTGGTACCCGGAACCACAGTGGTTCAGTCGGGAACTCGAAATCCCAGTGAGACAGTCTGGTACCCGGAACCACAGTGGTTCAGTCGGGAACTCGAAATCCCAGTGAGACAGTCTGGTACCTGAATCCCCTGTCGTAAAGTCGGGGACTCGAAATCCCAATGAGACTGTCTGGTACCCGGAACCCCTGTGGTACAGTCGGGGACTCGAAATCCCAATGAGACAGTCTGGTACCCGGAACAGTGGTACAGTCGGGAACTCGAAATCCCAGTGAGACAGTCTGGTACCCGGAACCCCAGTGGTTCAGTCGGGGACTCGAAATCCCAGTGAGACAGTCTGGTACCCGGAACCCCAGTGGTTCAGTCGGGGACTCGAAATCCCAGTGAGACAGTCTGGTACCCGGAACCCCAGTGGTTCAGTCGGGGACTCGAAATCCCAGTGAGACAGTCTGGGACCCGGAACCCCTGTGGTACAGTCGGGGACTCGAAATCCCAATGAGACAGTCTGGTACCCGGAACCCCAGTGGTTCAGTCGGGGACTCGAAATCCCAGTGAGACAGTCTGGTACCCGGAACAGTGGTACAGTCGGGGACTCGAAATCCCAGTGAGACAGTCTGGTACCCGAATCCCCTGTGGTGCAGTCGGGGACTCGAAATCCCAATGAGACAGTCTGGTACCCGAAACCCCTGTGGTACAGTCAGGGACTCGAAATCCCAATGAGACAGTCTGGTACACGGAACCCCAGTGGTACAGTCGGGGACTCGAAATCCCAATGAGACAGTCTGGTACCCAGAACCCCAGTGGTACAGTCGGGGACTCCAAATCCCAGTGAGACAGTCTGGTACCTGAAACCCCAGTGGTACAGTCGGGGACTCGAAATCCCAATGAGACAGTCTGGTACACAGATCCCCTGTGGTACAGTCGGGGAGTCAAAATCCCAGTGAGACAGACGGGTACCCAGAACCCCTGTGGTACAGTCCGGGAGTCAAAATCCCAGTGAGACAGTCGGGTACCCAGAACCCCTGTGTTACAGTCGGGGACTCGAAATCCCAATGAGACAGTCTGGGACCCGGAACCCCTGTGGTACAGTCGGGGACTCGAAATCCCAATGAGACAGTCTGGTACACAGATCCCCTGTGGTACAGTCGGGGACTCGAAATCCCAATGAGACAGTCTGGTACACAGATCCCCTGTGGTACAGTCGGGGACTCCAAATCCCAATGAGACAGTCTGGTACACAGATCCCCTGTGGTACAGTCGGGGACTCGAAATCCCAATGAGACAGTCTGGGACCCAGAACCCCTGTGGTACAGTCGGGGACTCGAAATCCCAATGAGACAGTCTGGTACACAGATCCCCTGTGGTACAGTCGGGGACTCGAAATCCCAGTGAGACAGTCTGGTAAACGGAACCCCAGTGGTTCAGTCGGGGACTCGAAATCCCAGTGAGACAGTCTGGTACCTGAATCCCCTGTGGGACAGTCGGGAACTCGAAATCCCAGTGAGACAGTCTGGTACCCGGAACCACAGTGGTTCAGTCGGGAACTCGAAATCCCAGTGAGACAGTCTGGTACCCGGAACCACAGTGGTTCAGTCGGGAACTCGAAATCCCAGTGAGACAGTCTGGTACCTGAATCCCCTGTCGTAAAGTCGGGGACTCGAAATCCCAATGAGACTGTCTGGTACCCGGAACCCCTGTGGTACAGTCGGGGACTCGAAATCCCAATGAGACAGTCTGGTACCCGGAACAGTGGTACAGTCGGGAACTCGAAATCCCAGTGAGACAGTCTGGTACCCGGAACCCCAGTGGTTCAGTCGGGGACTCGAAATCCCAGTGAGACAGTCTGGTACCCGGAACCCCAGTGGTTCAGTCGGGGACTCGAAATCCCAGTGAGACAGTCTGGTACCCGGAACCCCAGTGGTTCAGTCGGGGACTCGAAATCCCAGTGAGACAGTCTGGGACCCGGAACCCCTGTGGTACAGTCGGGGACTCGAAATCCCAATGAGACAGTCTGGTACCCGGAACCCCAGTGGTTCAGTCGGGGACTCGAAATCCCAGTGAGACAGTCTGGTACCCGGAACAGTGGTACAGTCGGGGACTCGAAATCCCAGTGAGACAGTCTGGTACCCGAATCCCCTGTGGTGCAGTCGGGGACTCGAAATCCCAATGAGACAGTCTGGTACCCGAAACCCCTGTGGTACAGTCAGGGACTCGAAATCCCAATGAGACAGTCTGGTACACGGAACCCCAGTGGTACAGTCGGGGACTCGAAATCCCAATGAGACAGTCTGGTAACCGAAACCCCTGTGGTACAGTCGGGGACTCGAAATCCCAATGAGACAGTCTGGTACCCGGAACCCCTGTGGTACAGTCCGGGACTCGAAATCCCAGTGAGACAGTCTGGTACCCGGAACAGTGGTACAGTCGGGGACTCGAAATCCCAGTGAGACAGTCTGGTACCCGGAACCCCTGTGGTACAGTCGGGGACTCGAAATCCCAATGAGACAGTCTGGTACCCGGAACAGTGGTACAGTCCGGGACTCGAAATCCCAGTGAGACAGTCTGGTACCCGGAACCCCAGTGGTTCAGTCGGGGACTCGAAATCCCAGTGAGACAGTCTGGTACCCGGAACAGTGGTACAGTCGGGGACTCGAAATCCCAGTGAGACAGTCTGGTACCCGAATCCCCTGTGGTGCAGTCGGGGACTCGAAATCCCAATGAGACAGTCTGGTACCCAGAACCCCAGTGGTACAGTCGGGGACTCCAAATCCCAGTGAGACAGTCTGGTACCTGAAACCCCAGTGGTACAGTCGGGGACTCGAAATCCCAATGAGACAGTCTGGTACACAGATCCCCTGTGGTACAGTCGGGGAGTCAAAATCCCAGTGAGACAGACGGGTACCCAGAACCCCTGTGGTACAGTCCGGGAGTCAAAATCCCAGTGAGACAGTCGGGTACCCAGAACCCCTGTGTTACAGTCGGGGACTCGAAATCCCAATGAGACAGTCTGGGACCCGGAACCCCTGTGGTACAGTCGGGGACTCGAAATCCCAATGAGACAGTCTGGTACACAGATCCCCTGTGGTACAGTCGGGGACTCGAAATCCCAATGAGACAGTCTGGTACACAGATCCCCTGTGGTACAGTCGGGGACTCCAAATCCCAATGAGACAGTCTGGTACACAGATCCCCTGTGGTACAGTCGGGGACTCGAAATCCCAATGAGACAGTCTGGGACCCAGAACCCCTGTGGTACAGTCGGGGACTCGAAATCCCAATGAGACAGTCTGGTACACAGATCCCCTGTGGTACAGTCGGGGACTCGAAATCCCAGTGAGACAGTCTGGTAAACGGAACCCCAGTGGTTCAGTCGGGGACTCGAAATCCCAGTGAGACAGTCTGGTACCTGAATCCCCTGTGGGACAGTCGGGAACTCGAAATCCCAGTGAGACAGTCTGGTACCCGGAACCACAGTGGTTCAGTCGGGAACTCGAAATCCCAGTGAGACAGTCTGGTACCCGGAACCACAGTGGTTCAGTCGGGAACTCGAAATCCCAGTGAGACAGTCTGGTACCTGAATCCCCTGTCGTAAAGTCGGGGACTCGAAATCCCAATGAGACTGTCTGGTACCCGGAACCCCTGTGGTACAGTCGGGGACTCGAAATCCCAATGAGACAGTCTGGTACCCGGAACAGTGGTACAGTCGGGAACTCGAAATCCCAGTGAGACAGTCTGGTACCCGGAACCCCAGTGGTTCAGTCGGGGACTCGAAATCCCAGTGAGACAGTCTGGTACCCGGAACCCCAGTGGTTCAGTCGGGGACTCGAAATCCCAGTGAGACAGTCTGGTACCCGGAACCCCAGTGGTTCAGTCGGGGACTCGAAATCCCAGTGAGACAGTCTGGGACCCGGAACCCCTGTGGTACAGTCGGGGACTCGAAATCCCAATGAGACAGTCTGGTACCCGGAACCCCAGTGGTTCAGTCGGGGACTCGAAATCCCAGTGAGACAGTCTGGTACCCGGAACAGTGGTACAGTCGGGGACTCGAAATCCCAGTGAGACAGTCTGGTACCCGAATCCCCTGTGGTGCAGTCGGGGACTCGAAATCCCAATGAGACAGTCTGGTACCCGAAACCCCTGTGGTACAGTCAGGGACTCGAAATCCCAATGAGACAGTCTGGTACACGGAACCCCAGTGGTACAGTCGGGGACTCGAAATCCCAATGAGACAGTCTGGTAACCGAAACCCCTGTGGTACAGTCGGGGACTCGAAATCCCAATGAGACAGTCTGGTACCCGGAACCCCTGTGGTACAGTCCGGGACTCGAAATCCCAGTGAGACAGTCTGGTACCCGGAACAGTGGTACAGTCGGGGACTCGAAATCCCAGTGAGACAGTCTGGTACCCGGAACCCCTGTGGTACAGTCGGGGACTCGAAATCCCAATGAGACAGTCTGGTACCCGGAACAGTGGTACAGTCCGGGACTCGAAATCCCAGTGAGACAGTCTGGTACCCGGAACCCCAGTGGTTCAGTCGGGGACTCGAAATCCCAGTGAGACAGTCTGGTACCCGGAACAGTGGTACAGTCGGGGACTCGAAATCCCAGTGAGACAGTCTGGTACCCGAATCCCCTGTGGTGCAGTCGGGGACTCGAAATCCCAATGAGACAGTCTGGTACCTGAAACCCCTGTGGTACAGTCAGGGACTCGAAATCCCAATGAGACAGTCTGGTACACGGAACCCCAGTGGTACAGTCGGGGACTCGAAATCCCAATGAGACAGTCTGGTAACCGAAACCCCTGTGGTACAGTCGGGGACTCGAAATCCCAATGAGACAGTCTGGTACCCGGAACCCCTGTGGTACAGTCCGGGACTCGAAATCCCAGTGAGACAGTCTGGTACCCGGAACAGTGGTACAGTCGGGGACTCGAAATCCCAGTGAGACAGTCTGGTACCCGGAACCCCTGTGGTACAGTCGGGGACTCGAAATCCCAGTGAGACAGTCTGGTCCCCGGAACCCCTGTGGTACAGTCCGGGACTCGAAATCCCAGTGAGACAGTCTGGTAACCGAAACCCCTGTGGTACAGTCGGTGACTCGAAATCCCAATGAGACAGTCTGGGACCCGGAACCCCAGTGGTACAGTCGGGGACTCGAAATCCCAATGAGACAGTCTGGTACCCGAAACCCCTGTGGAACAGTCAGGGACTCGAAATCCCAATGAGACAGTCTGGGACCCGAAACCCCTGTGGTACAGTCGGGGACTCGAAATCCCAGTAAGACAGTCTGGTACCCGGAACCCCTGTGGTACAGTCAGGGACTCGAAATCCCAATGAGACAGTCTGGTACCCGAAACCCCTGTGGTACAGACGGGGACTCGAAATCCCAATGAGACAGTCTGGGACCCGGAACCCCTGTGGTACAGTCGGGGACTCGAAATCCCAGTGAGACAGACTGGTACCCGGAACAGTGGTACAGTCGGGGACTCGAAATCCCAATGAGACAGTCGGGTACCCGAAACCCCTGTGGTACAGTCGGGGACTCAAAATCCCAATGAGACAGTCTGGTACACAAATCCCAGTGGTACAGTCGGGGACTCGAAATCCCAGTGAGACAGTCTGGTACCCGAATCCCCTGTGGAACAGTCGGGGACTCAAAATCCCAATGAGACAGTCTGGTACCTGGAACAGTGGTACAGACGGGGAATCGAAATCCCAGTGAGACAGTCTGGTACCCGAATCCCCTGTGGTACAGTCGGGGACTCGAAATCCCAATGAGACAGTCTGGTACCCGGAACAGTGGTACAGTCCGGGACTCGAAATCCCAATGAGACAGTCTGGTACCCGGAACCCCTGTGGTACAGTCGGGGACTCGAAATCCCAATGAGACAGTCTGGTACCCGGAACCACAGTGGTTCAGTCGGGGACTCGAAATCCCAGTGAGACAGTCTGGTACCCGGAACCCCAGTGGTTCAGTCGGGGACTCGAAATCCCAGTGAGACAGTCTGGGACCCGGAACCCCTGTGGTACAGTCGGGGACTCGAAATCCCAATGAGACAGTCTGGTACCCGGAACAGTGGTACAGTCCGGGACTCGAAATCCCAGTGAGACAGTCTGGTACCCGGAACCCCAGTGGTTCAGTCGGGGACTCGAAATCCCAGTGAGACAGTCTGGTACCCGGAACAGTGGTACAGTCGGGGACTCGAAATCCCAGTGAGACAGTCTGGTACCCGAATCCCCTGTGGTGCAGTCGGGGACTCGAAATCCCAATGAGACAGTCTGGTACCCGAAACCCCTGTGGTACAGTCAGGGACTCGAAATCCCAATGAGACAGTCTGGTACACGGAACCCCAGTGGTACAGTCGGGGACTCGAAATCCCAATGAGACAGTCTGGTAACCGAAACCCCTGTGGTACAGTCGGGGACTCGAAATCCCAATGAGACAGTCTGGTACCCGGAACCCCTGTGGTACAGTCCGGGACTCGAAATCCCAGTGAGACAGTCTGGTACCCGGAACAGTGGTACAGTCGGGGACTCGAAATCCCAGTGAGACAGTCTGGTACCCGGAACCCCTGTGGTACAGTCGGGGACTCGAAATCCCAATGAGACAGTCTGGTACCCGGAACAGTGGTACAGTCCGGGACTCGAAATCCCAGTGAGACAGTCTGGTACCCGGAACCCCAGTGGTTCAGTCGGGGACTCGAAATCCCAGTGAGACAGTCTGGTACCCGGAACAGTGGTACAGTCGGGGACTCGAAATCCCAGTGAGACAGTCTGGTACCCGAATCCCCTGTGGTGCAGTCGGGGACTCGAAATCCCAATGAGACAGTCTGGTACCTGAAACCCCTGTGGTACAGTCAGGGAGTCGAAATCCCAATGAGACAGTCTGGTACACGGAACCCCAGTGGTACAGTCGGGGACTCGAAATCCCAATGAGACAGTCTGGTAACCGAAACCCCTGTGGTACAGTCGGGGACTCGAAATCCCAATGAGACAGTCTGGTACCCGGAACCCCTGTGGTACAGTCCGGGACTCGAAATCCCAGTGAGACAGTCTGGTACCCGGAACAGTGGTACAGTCGGGGACTCGAAATCCCAGTGAGACAGTCTGGTACCCGGAACCCCTGTGGTACAGTCGGGGACTCGAAATCCCAGTGAGACAGTCTGGTACCCGGAACCCCTGTGGTACAGTCCGGGACTCGAAATCCCAGTGAGACAGTCTGGTAACCGAAACCCCTGTGGTACAGTCGGTGACTCGAAATCCCAATGAGACAGTCTGGGACCCGGAACCCCAGTGGTACAGTCGGGGACTCGAAATCCCAATGAGACAGTCTGGTACCCGAAACCCCTGTGGAACAGTCAGGGACTCGAAATCCCAATGAGACAGTCTGGGACCCGAAACCCCTGTGGTACAGTCGGGGACTCGAAATCCCAGTAAGACAGTCTGGTACCCGGAACCCCTGTGGTACAGTCAGGGACTCGAAATCCCAATGAGACAGTCTGGTACCTGAAACCCCTGTGGTACAGACGGGGACTCGAAATCCCAATGAGACAGTCTGGGACCCGGAACCCCTGTGGTACAGTCGGGGACTCGAAATCCCAATGAGACAGTCGGGTACCCGAAACCCCTGTGGTACAGTCGGGGACTCAAAATCCCAATGAGACAGTCTGGTACCCAAATCCCTGTGGTACAGTCGGGGACTCGAAATCCCAGTGAGACAGTCTGGTACCCGAATCCCCTGTGGAACAGTCGGGGACTCAAAATCCCAATGAGACAGTCTGGTACCTGGAACAGTGGTACAGACGGGGAATCGAAATCCCAGTGAGACAGTCTGGTACCCGAATCCCCTGTGGTACAGTCGGGGACTCGAAATCCCAATGAGACAGTCTGGTACCCGGAACAGTGGTACAGTCCGGGACTCGAAATCCCAATGAGACAGTCTGGTACCCGGAACCCCTGTGGTACAGTCGGGGACTCGAAATCCCAATGAGACAGTCTGGTACCCGGAACCCAGTGGTACAGTCGGGGACTCGAAATCCCAATGAGACAGTCTGGTACCCGGAACAGTGGTACAGTCGGGGACTCAAAATCCCAGTGAGACAGTCTGGTACCTGAAACCCCTGTGGTACAGTCGGGGACTCGAAATCCCAATGAGACAGTCTGTTACCCGAATCCCCTGTGGTACAGTCGGGGACTCGAAATCCCAATGAGACAGTCTGGGACCCGGAACCCCTGTGGTACAGTCGGGGACTCGAAATCCCAATGAGACAGTCTGTTACCCGAATCCCCTGTGGTACAGTCGGGGACTCGAAATCCCAATGAGACAGTCTGGGACCCGGAACCCCTGTGGTACAGTCGGGGACTCGAAATCCCAGTGAGACAGACTGGTACCCGGAACAGTGGTACAGTCGGGGACTCGAAATCCCAATGAGACAGTCGGGTACCCGAAACCCCTGTGGTACAGTCGGGGACTCAAAATCCCAATGAGACAGTCTGGTACCCAAATCCCTGTGGTACAGTCGGGGACTCGAAATCCCAGTGAGACAGTCTGGTACCTGAAACCCCTGTGGTACAGTCGGGGACTCGAAATCCCAGTGAGACAGTCTGGTACCCGGAACCCCAGTGGTTCAGTCGGGGACTCGAAATCCCAGTGAGACAGCCTGGTACCCGGAACCCCAGTGGTACAGTCGGGGACTCAAAATCCCAATGAGACAGTCTGGTACCCAGAACCCCAGTGGTACAGTCGGGGACTCCAAATCCCAGTGAGACAGTCTGGTACCTGAAACCCCAGTGGTACAGTCGGGGACTCGAAATCCCAATGAGACAGTCTGGTACACAGATCCCCTGTGGTACAGTCGGGGAGTCAAAATCCCAGTGAGACAGACGGGTACCCAGAACCCCTGTGGTACAGTCCGGGAGTCAAAATCCCAGTGAGACAGTCGGGTACCCAGAACCCCTGTGTTACAGTCGGGGACTCGAAATCCCAATGAGACAGTCTGGTACCCGGAACCCCTGTGGTACAGTCAGGGACTCGAAATCCCAATGAGACAGTCTGGGACCCGGAACCCCTGTGGTACAGTCGGGGACTCGAAATCCCAATGAGACAGTCTGGTACACAGATCCCCTGTGGTACAGTCGGGGACTCGAAATCCCAATGAGACAGTCTGGTACACAGATCCCCTGTGGTACAGTCGGGGACTCCAAATCCCAATGAGACAGTCTGGTACACAGATCCCCTGTGGTACAGTCGGGGACTCGAAATCCCAATGAGACAGTCTGGTACCCGGAACAGTGGTACAGTCCGGGACTCGAAATCCCAGTGAGACAGTCTGGTACCCGGAACCCCAGTGGTTCAGTCGGGGACTCGAAATCCCAGTGAGACAGTCTGGTACCCGGAACAGTGGTACAGTCGGGGACTCGAAATCCCAGTGAGACAGTCTGGTACCCGAATCCCCTGTGGTGCAGTCGGGGACTCGAAATCCCAATGAGACAGTCTGGTACCCGAAACCCCTGTGGTACAGTCAGGGACTCGAAATCCCAATGAGACAGTCTGGTACACGGAACCCCAGTGGTACAGTCGGGGACTCGAAATCCCAATGAGACAGTCTGGTAACCGAAACCCCTGTGGTACAGTCGGGGACTCGAAATCCCAATGAGACAGTCTGGTACCCGGAACCCCTGTGGTACAGTCCGGGACTCGAAATCCCAGTGAGACAGTCTGGTACCCGGAACAGTGGTACAGTCGGGGACTCGAAATCCCAGTGAGACAGTCTGGTACCCGGAACCCCTGTGGTACAGTCGGGGACTCGAAATCCCAATGAGACAGTCTGGTACCCGGAACCCCTGTGGTACAGTCCGGGACTCGAAATCCCAGTGAGACAGTCTGGTACCCGGAACCCCAGTGGTTCAGTCGGGGACTCGAAATCCCAGTGAGACAGTCTGGTACCCGGAACCCCAGTGGTACAGTCGGGGACTCGAAATCCCAATGAGACAGTCTGGTACCCGAAACCCCTGTGGAACAGTCAGGGACTCGAAATCCCAATGAGACAGTCTGGGACCCGAAACCCCTGTGGTACAGTCGGGGACTCGAAATCCCAGTAAGACAGTCTGGTACCCGGAACCCCTGTGGTACAGTCAGGGACTCGAAATCCCAATGAGACAGTCTGGTACCCGAAACCCCTGTGGTACAGACGGGGACTCGAAATCCCAATGAGACAGTCTGGGACCCGGAACCCCTGTGGTACAGTCGGGGACTCGAAATCCCAGTGAGACAGACTGGTACCCGGAACAGTGGTACAGTCGGGGACTCGAAATCCCAATGAGACAGTCGGGTACCCGAAACCCCTGTGGTACAGTCGGGGACTCAAAATCCCAATGAGACAGTCTGGTACCCAAATCCCTGTGGTACAGTCGGGGACTCGAAATCCCAGTGAGACAGTCTGGTACCCGAATCCCCTGTGGAACAGTCGGGGACTCAAAATCCCAATGAGACAGTCTGGTACCTGGAACAGTGGTACAGACGGGGAATCGAAATCCCAGTGAGACAGTCTGGTACCCGAATCCCCTGTGGTACAGTCGGGGACTCGAAATCCCAATGAGACAGTCTGGTACCCGGAACAGTGGTACAGTCCGGGACTCGAAATCCCAATGAGACAGTCTGGTACCCGGAACCCCTGTGGTATAGTCGGGGACTCGAAATCCCAATGAGACAGTCTGGTACCCGGAACCCAGTGGTACAGTCAGGGACTCGAAATCCCAATGAGACAGTCTGGTACCCGGAACAGTGGTACAGTCGGGGACTCAAAATCCCAGTGAGACAGTCTGGTACCTGAAACCCCTGTGGTACAGTCGGGGACTCGAAATCCCAATGAGACAGTCTGTTACCCGAATCCCCTGTGGTACAGTCGGGGACTCGAAATCCCAATGAGACAGTCTGGGACCCGGAACCCCTGTGGTACAGTCGGGGACTCGAAATCCCAATGAGACAGTCTGTTACCCGAATCCCCTGTGGTACAGTCGGGGACTCGAAATCCCAATGAGACAGTCTGGGACCCGGAACCCCTGTGGTACAGTCGGGGACTCGAAATCCCAGTGAGACAGACTGGTACCCGGAACAGTGGTACAGTCGGGGACTCGAAATCCCAATGAGACAGTCGGGTACCCGAAACCCCTGTGGTACAGTCGGGGACTCAAAATCCCAATGAGACAGTCTGGTACCCAAATCCCTGTGGTACAGTCGGGGACTCGAAATCCCAATGAGACAGTCTGGTACCTGAATCCCCTGTGGTACAGTCGGGGACTCGAAATCCCAGTGAGACAGTCTGGTACCCGGAACCCCTGTGGTACAGTCGGGGACTCAAAATCCCAGTGAGACAGTCTGGTACCTGAAACCCCTGTGGTACAGTCGGGGACTCGAAATCCCAATGAGACAGTCTGTTACCCGAATCCCCTGTGGTACAGTCGGGGACTCGAAATCCCAATGAGACAGTCTGGGACCCGGAACCCCTGTGGTACAGTCGGGGACTCGAAATCCCAATGAGACAGTCTGTTACCCGAATCCCCTGTGGTACAGTCGGGGACTCGAAATCCCAATGAGACAGTCTGGGACCCGGAACCCCTGTGGTACAGTCGGGGACTCGAAATCCCAGTGAGACAGACTGGTACCCGGAACAGTGGTACAGTCGGGGACTCGAAATCCCAATGAGACAGTCGGGTACCCGAAACCCCTGTGGTACAGTCGGGGACTCAAAATCCCAATGAGACAGTCTGGTACCCAAATCCCTGTGGTACAGTCGGGGACTCGAAATCCCAGTGAGACAGTCTGGTACCTGAAACCCCTGTGGTACAGTCGGGGACTCGAAATCCCAGTGAGACAGTCTGGTACCCGGAACCCCAGTGGTTCAGTCGGGGACTCGAAATCCCAGTGAGACAGCCTGGTACCCGGAACCCCAGTGGTACAGTCGGGGACTCAAAATCCCAATGAGACAGTCTGGTACCCAGAACCCCAGTGGTACAGTCGGGGACTCCAAATCCCAGTGAGACAGTCTGGTACCTGAAACCCCAGTGGTACAGTCGGGGACTCGAAATCCCAATGAGACAGTCTGGTACACAGATCCCCTGTGGTACAGTCGGGGAGTCAAAATCCCAGTGAGACAGACGGGTACCCAGAACCCCTGTGGTACAGTCCGGGAGTCAAAATCCCAGTGAGACAGTCGGGTACCCAGAACCCCTGTGTTACAGTCGGGGACTCGAAATCCCAATGAGACAGTCTGGTACCCGGAACCCCTGTGGTACAGTCAGGGACTCGAAATCCCAATGAGACAGTCTGGGACCCGGAACCCCTGTGGTACAGTCGGGGACTCGAAATCCCAATGAGACAGTCTGGTACACAGATCCCCTGTGGTACAGTCGGGGACTCGAAATCCCAATGAGACAGTCTGGTACACAGATCCCCTGTGGTACAGTCGGGGACTCCAAATCCCAATGAGACAGTCTGGTACACAGATCCCCTGTGGTACAGTCGGGGACTCGAAATCCCAATGAGACAGTCTGGTACCCGGAACAGTGGTACAGTCCGGGACTCGAAATCCCAGTGAGACAGTCTGGTACCCGGAACCCCAGTGGTTCAGTCGGGGACTCGAAATCCCAGTGAGACAGTCTGGTACCCGGAACAGTGGTACAGTCGGGGACTCGAAATCCCAGTGAGACAGTCTGGTACCCGAATCCCCTGTGGTGCAGTCGGGGACTCGAAATCCCAATGAGACAGTCTGGTACCCGAAACCCCTGTGGTACAGTCAGGGACTCGAAATCCCAATGAGACAGTCTGGTACACGGAACCCCAGTGGTACAGTCGGGGACTCGAAATCCCAATGAGACAGTCTGGTAACCGAAACCCCTGTGGTACAGTCGGGGACTCGAAATCCCAATGAGACAGTCTGGTACCCGGAACCCCTGTGGTACAGTCCGGGACTCGAAATCCCAGTGAGACAGTCTGGTACCCGGAACAGTGGTACAGTCGGGGACTCGAAATCCCAGTGAGACAGTCTGGTACCCGGAACCCCTGTGGTACAGTCGGGGACTCGAAATCCCAATGAGACAGTCTGGTACCCGGAACCCCTGTGGTACAGTCCGGGACTCGAAATCCCAGTGAGACAGTCTGGTACCCGGAACCCCAGTGGTTCAGTCGGGGACTCGAAATCCCAGTGAGACAGTCTGGTACCCGGAACAGTGGTACAGTCGGGGACTCGAAATCCCAGTGAGACAGTCTGGTACCCGAATCCCCTGTGGTGCAGTCGGGGACTCGAAATCCCAATGAGACAGTCTGGTACCTGAAACCCCTGTGGTACAGTCAGGGACTCGAAATCCCAATGAGACAGTCTGGTACACGGAACCCCAGTGGTACAGTCGGGGACTCGAAATCCCAATGAGACAGTCTGGTAACCGAAACCCCTGTGGTACAGTCGGGGACTCGAAATCCCAATGAGACAGTCTGGTACCCGGAACCCCTGTGGTACAGTCCGGGACTCGAAATCCCAGTGAGACAGTCTGGAACCCGGAACAGTGGTACAGTCGGGGACTCGAAATCCCAGTGAGACAGTCTGGTACCCGGAACCCCTGTGGTACAGTCGGGGACTCGAAATCCCAGTGAGACAGTCTGGTACCCGGAACCCCTGTGGTACAGTCCGGGACTCGAAATCCCAGTGAGACAGTCTGGTAACCGAAACCCCTGTGGTACAGTCGGTGACTCGAAATCCCAATGAGACAGTCTGGGACCCGGAACCCCAGTGGTACAGTCGGGGACTCGAAATCCCAATGAGACAGTCTGGTACCCGAAACCCCTGTGGAACAGTCAGGGACTCGAAATCCCAATGAGACAGTCTGGGACCCGAAACCCCTGTGGTACAGACGGGGACTCGAAATCCCAATGAGACAGTCTGGGACCCGGAACCCCTGTGGTACAGTCGGGGACTCGAAATCCCAGTGAGACAGACTGGTACCCGGAACAGTGGTACAGTCGGGGACTCGAAATCCCAATGAGACAGTCGGGTACCCGAAACCCCTGTGGTACAGTCGGGGACTCAAAATCCCAATGAGACAGTCTGGTACCCAAATCCCTGTGGTACAGTCGGGGACTCGAAATCCCAGTGAGACAGTCTGGTACCCGAATCCCCTGTGGAACAGTCGGGGACTCAAAATCCCAATGAGACAGTCTGGTACCTGGAACAGTGGTACAGACGGGGAATCGAAATCCCAGTGAGACAGTCTGGTACCCGAATCCCCTGTGGTACAGTCGGGGACTCGAAATCCCAATGAGACAGTCTGGTACCCGGAACAGTGGTACAGTCCGGGACTCGAAATCCCAATGAGACAGTCTGGTACCCGGAACCCCTGTGGTACAGTCGGGGACTCGAAATCCCAATGAGACATTCTGGTACCCGGAACCACAGTGGTTCAGTCGGGGACTCGAAATCCCAGTGAGACAGTCTGGTACCCGGAACCCCAGTGGTTCAGTCGGGGACTCGAAATCCCAGTGAGACAGTCTGGGACCCGGAACCCCTGTGGTACAGTCAGGGACTCGAAATCCCAATGAGACAGTCTGGTACCCGGAACAGTGGTACAGTCCGGGACTCGAAATCCCAGTGAGACAGTCTGGTACCCGGAACCCCAGTGGTTCAGTCGGGGACTCGAAATCCCAGTGAGACAGTCTGGTACCCGGAACAGTGGTACAGTCGGGGACTCGAAATCCCAGTGAGACAGTCTGGTACCCGAATCCCCTGTGGTGCAGTCGGGGACTCGAAATCCCAATGAGACAGTCTGGTACCCGATACCCCTGTGGTACAGTCAGGGACTCGAAATCCCAATGAGACAGTCTGGTACACGGAACCCCAGTGGTACAGTCGGGGACTCGAAATCCCAATGAGACAGTCTGGTAACCGAAACCCCTGTGGTACAGTCGGGGACTCGAAATCCCAATGAGACAGTCTGGTACCCGGAACCCCTGTGGTACAGTCTGGGACTCGAAATCCCAGTGAGACAGTCTGGTACCCGGAACAGTGGTACAGTCGGGGACTCGAAATCCCAGTGAGACAGTCTGGTACCCGGAACCCCTGTGGTACAGTCGGGGACTCGAAATCCCAATGAGACAGTCTGGTACCCGGAACAGTGGTACAGTCCGGGACTCGAAATCCCAGTGAGACAGTCTGGTACCCGGAACCCCAGTGGTTCAGTCGGGGACTCGAAATCCCAGTGAGACAGTCTGGTACCCGGAACAGTGGTACAGTCGGGGACTCGAAATCCCAGTGAGACAGTCTGGTACCCGAATCCCCTGTGGTGCAGTCTGGGACTCGAAATCCCAATGAGACAGTCTGGTACCTGAAACCCCTGTGGTACAGTCAGGGACTCGAAATCCCAATGAGACAGTCTGGTACACGGAACCCCAGTGGTACAGTCGGGGACTCGAAATCCCAATGAGACAGTCTGGTAACCGAAACCCCTGTGGTACAGTCGGGGACTCGAAATCCCAATGAGACAGTCTGGTACCCGGAACCCCTGTGGTACAGTCCGGGACTCGAAATCCCAGTGAGACAGTCTGGTACCCGGAACAGTGGTACAGTCGGGGACTCGAAATCCCAGTGAGACAGTCTGGTACCCGGAACCCCTGTGGTACAGTCGGGGACTCGAAATCCCAGTGAGACAGTCTGGTACCCGGAACCCCTGTGGTACAGTCCGGGACTCGAAATCCCAGTGAGACAGTCTGGTAACCGAAACCCCTGTGGTACAGTCGGTGACTCGAAATCCCAATGAGACAGTCTGGGACCCGGAACCCCAGTGGTACAGTCGGGGACTCGAAATCCCAATGAGACAGTCTGGTACCCGAAACCCCTGTGGAACAGTCAGGGACTCGAAATCCCAATGAGACAGTCTGGGACCCGAAACCCCTGTGGTACAGTCGGGGACTCGAAATCCCAGTAAGACAGTCTGGTACCCGGAACCCCTGTGGTACAGTCAGGGACTCGAAATCCCAATGAGACAGTCTGGTACCCGAAACCCCTGTGGTACAGACGGGGACTCGAAATCCCAATGAGACAGTCTGGGACCCGGAACCCCTGTGGTACAGTCGGGGACTCGAAATCCCAGTGAGACAGACTGGTACCCGGAACAGTGGTACAGTCGGGGACTCGAAATCCCAATGAGACAGTCGGGTACCCGAAACCCCTGTGGTACAGTCGGGGACTCAAAATCCCAATGAGACAGTCTGGTACCCAAATCCCTGTGGTACAGTCGGGGACTCGAAATCCCAGTGAGACAGTCTGGTACCCGAATCCCCTGTGGAACAGTCGGGGACTCAAAATCCCAATGAGACAGTCTGGTACCTGGAACATTGGTACAGACGGGGAATCGAAATCCCAGTGAGACAGTCTGGTACCCGAATCCCCTGTGGTACAGTCGGGGACTCGAAATCCCAATGAGACATTCTGGTACCCGGAACCCCTGTGGTACAGTCGGGGACTCGAAATCCCAATGAGACAGTCTGGTACCCGGAACCCAGTGGTACAGTCGGGGACTCGAAATCCCAATGAGACAGTCTGGTACCCGGAACAGTGGTACAGTCGGGGACTCAAAATCCCAGTGAGACAGTCTGGTACCTGAAACCCCTGTGGTACAGTCGGGGACTCGAAATCCCAATGAGACAGTCTGTTACCCGAATCCCCTGTGGTACAGTCGGGGACTCGAAATCCCAATGAGACAGTCTGGGACCCGGAACCCCTGTGGTACAGTCGGGGACTCGAAATCCCAATGAGACAGTCTGTTACCCGAATCCCCTGTGGTACAGTCGGGGACTCGAAATCCCAATGAGACAGTCTGGGACCCGGAACCCCTGTGGTACAGTCGGGGACTCGAAATCCCAGTGAGACAGACTGGTACCCGGAACAGTGGTACAGTCGGGGACTCGAAATCCCAATGAGACAGTCGGGTACCCGAAACCCCTGTGGTACAGTCGGGGACTCAAAATCCCAATGAGACAGTCTGGTACCCAAATCCCTGTGGTACAGTCGGGGACTCGAAATCCCAGTGAGACAGTCTGGTACCTGAAACCCCTGTGGTACAGTCGGGGACTCGAAATCCCAGTGAGACAGTCTGGTACCCGGAACCCCAGTGGTTCAGTCGGGGACTCGAAATCCCAGTGAGACAGCCTGGTACCCGGAACCCCAGTGGTACAGTCAGGGACTCAAAATCCCAATGAGACAGTCTGGTACCCAGAACCCCAGTGGTACAGTCGGGGACTCCAAATCCCAGTGAGACAGTCTGGTACCTGAAACCCCAGTGGTACAGTCGGGGACTCGAAATCCCAATGAGACAGTCTGGTACACAGATCCCCTGTGGTACAGTCGGGGAGTCAAAATCCCAGTGAGTCAGACGGGTACCCAGAACCCCTGTGGTACAGTCCGGGAGTCAAAATCCCAGTGAGACAGTCGGGTACCCAGAACCCCTGTGTTACAGTCGGGGACTCGAAATCCCAATGAGACAGTCTGGTACCCGGAACCCCTGTGGTACAGTCAGGGACTCGAAATCCCAATGAGACAGTCTGGGACCCGGAACCCCTGTGGTACAGTCGGGGACTCGAAATCCCAATGATACAGTCTGGTACACAGATCCCCTGTGGTACAGTCGGGGACTCGAAATCCCAATGAGACAGTCTGGTACACAGATCCCCTGTGGTACAGTCGGGGACTCCAAATCCCAATGAGACAGTCTGGTACACAGATCCCCTGTGGTACAGTCGGGGACTCGAAATCCCAATGAGAAAGTCTGGGACCCAGAACCCCTGTGGTACAGTCGGGGACTCGAAATCCCAATGAGACAGTCTGGTACACAGATCCCCTGTGGTACAGTCGGGGACTCGAAATCCCAGTGAGACAGTCTGGTAAACGGAACCCCAGTGGTTCAGTCGGGGACTCGAAATCCCAGTGAGACAGTCTGGTACCTGAATCCCCTGTGGGACAGTCGGGAACTCGAAATCCCAGTGAGACAGTCTGGTACCCGGAACCACAGTGGTTCAGTCGGGAACTCGAAATCCCAGTGAGACAGTCTGGTACCCGGAACCACAGTGGTTCAGTCGGGAACTCGAAATCCCAGTGAGACAGTCTGGTACCTGAATCCCCTGTGGTAAAGTCGGGGACTCGAAATCCCAATGAGACTGTCTGGTACCCGGAACCCCTGTGGTACAGTCGGGGACTCGAAATCCCAATGAGACAGTCTGGTACCCGGAACAGTGGTACAGTCGGGAACTCGAAATCCCAGTGAGACAGTCTGGTACCCGGAACCCCAGGGGTTCAGTCGGGGACTCGAAATCCCAGTGAGACAGTCTGGTACCCGGAACCCCAGTGGTTCAGTCGGGGACTCGAAATCCCAGTGAGACAGTCTGGTACCCGGAACCCCAGTGGTTCAGTCGGGGACTCGAAATCCCAGTGAGACAGTCTGGGACCCGGAACCCCTGTGGTACAGTCGGGGACTCGAAATCCCAATGAGACAGTCTGGTACCCGGAACAGTGGTACAGTCCGGGACTCGAAATCCCAGTGAGACAGTCTGGTACCCGGAACCCCAGTGGTTCAGTCGGGGACTCGAAATCCCAGTGAGACAGTCTGGTACCCGGAACAGTGGTACAGTCGGGGACTCGAAATCCCAGTGAAACAGTCTGGTACCCGAATCCCCTGTGGTGCAGTCGGGGACTCGAAATCCCAATGAGACAGTCTGGTACCCGAAACCCCTGTGGTACAGTCAGGGACTCGAAATCCCAATGAGACAGTCTGGTACACGGAACCCCAGTGGTACAGTCGGGGACTCGAAATCCCAATGAGACAGTCTGGTAACCGAAACCCCTGTGGTACAGTCGGGGACTCGAAATCCCAATGAGACAGTCTGGTACCCGGAACCCCTGTGGTACAGTCCGGGACTCGAAATCCCAGTGAGACAGTCTGGTACCCGGAACAGTGGTACAGTCGGGGACTCGAAATCCCAGTGAGACAGTCTGGTACCCGGAACCCCTGTGGTACAGTCGGGGGCTCGAAATCCCAGTGAGACAGTCTGGTACCCGGAACCCCTGTGGTACAGTCCGGGACTCGAAATCCCAGTGAGACAGTCTGGTAACCGAAACCCCTGTGGTACAGTCGGTGACTCGAAATCCCAATGAGACAGTCTGGGACCCGGAACCCCAGTGGTACAGTCGGGGACTCGAAATCCCAATGAGACAGTCTGGTACCCGAAACCCCTGTGGAACAGTCAGGGACTCGAAATCCCAATGAGACAGTCTGGGACCCGAAACCCCTGTGGTACAGTCGGGGACTCGAAATCCCAGTAAGACAGTCTGGTACCCGGAACCCCTGTGGTACAGTCAGGGACTCGAAATCCCAATGAGACAGTCTGGTACCCGAAACCCCTGTGGTACAGACGGGGACTCGAAATCCCAATGAGACAGTCTGGGACCCGGAACCCCTGTGGTACAGTCGGGGACTCGAAATCCCAGTGAGACAGACTGGTACCCGGAACAGTGGTACAGTCGGGGACTCGAAATCCCAATGAGACAGTCGGGTACCCGAAACCCCTGTGGTACAGTCGGGGACTCAAAATCCCAATGAGACAGTCTGGTACCCAAATCCCTGTGGTACAGTCGGGGACTCGAAATCCCAGTGAGACAGTCTGGTACCCGAATCCCCTGTGGAACAGTCGGGGACTCAAAATCCCAATGAGACAGTCTGGTACCTGGAACAGTGGTACAGACGGGGAATCGAAATCCCAGTGAGACAGTCTGGTACCCGAATCCCCTGTGGTACAGTCGGGGACTCGAAATCCCAATGAGACAGTCTGGTACCCGGAACAGTGGTACAGTCCGGGACTCGAAATCCCAATGAGACAGTCTGGTACCCGGAACCCCTGTGGTACAGTCGGGGACTCGAAATCCCAATGAGACAGTCTGGTACCCGGAACCCAGTGGTACAGTCAGGGACTCGAAATCCCAATGAGACAGTCTGGTACCCGGAACAGTGGTACAGTCGGGGACTCAAAATCCCAGTGAGACAGTCTGGTACCTGAAACCCCTGTGGTACAGTCGGGGACTCGAAATCCCAATGAGACAGTCTGTTACCCGAATCCCCTGTGGTACAGTCGGGGACTCGAAATCCCAATGAGACAGTCTGGGACCCGGAACCCCTGTGGTACAGTCGGGGACTCGAAATCCCAATGAGACAGTCTGTTACCCGAATCCCCTGTGGTACAGTCGGGGACTCGAAATCCCAATGAGACAGTCTGGGACCCGGAACCCCGAACCCCTGTGGTACAGTCGGGGACTCGAAATCCCAGTGAGACAGACTGGTACCCGGAACAGTGGTACAGTCGGGGACTCGAAATCCCAATGAGACAGTCGGGTACCCGAAACCCCTGTGGTACAGTCGGGGACTCGAAATCCCAATCAGACAGTCTGGTACCCAAATCCCTGTGGTACAGTCGGGGACTCGAAATCCCAATGAGACAGTCTGGTACCTGAATCCCCTGTGGTACAGTCGGGGACTCGAAATCCCAGTGAGACAGTCTGGTACCCGGAACCCCTGTGGTACAGTCGGGGACTCAAAATCCCAGTGAGACAGTCTGGTACCTGAAACCCCTGTGGTACAGTCAGGGACTCGAAATCCCAATGAGACAGTCTGGTACCCGAAACCCCTGTGGTACAGTCGGGGACTCGAAATCCCAATGAGACAGTCTGGTACCCGGAACCCAGTGGTACAGTCGGGGACTCGAAATCCCAATGAGACAGTCGGGTACCCGGAACCCCTGTGGTACAGTCGGGGACTCGAAATCACAGTGAGACAGTCTGGTACCCGGAACCCCTGTGGTACAGTCGGGGACTCGAAATCCCAATGAGACAGTCGGGTACCCGAAACCCCTGTGGTACAGTCGGGGACTCAAAATCCCAATGAGACAGTCTGGTACCCAAATCCCTGTGGTACAGTCGGGGACTCGAAATCCCAATGAGACAGTCTGGTACCCGGAACCCAGTGGTACAGTCGGAGACTCGAAATCCCAATGAGACAGTCTGGTACCCAAACAGTGGTACAGTCCGGGACTCGAAATCCCAATGAGACAGTCTGGTACCTGAATCCCCTGTGGTACAGTCCGGGACTCGAAATCCCAATGAGACAGTCTGGTACCTGAATCCCCTGTGGTACAGTCGGGGACTCGAAATCCCAGTGAGACAGTCTGGTACCCGGAACCCCTGTGGTACAGTCGGGGACTCAAAATCCCAGTGAGACAGTCTGGTACCTGAAACCCCTGTGGTACAGTCAGGGACTCGAAATCCCAATGAGACAGTCTGGTACCCGAATCCCCTGTGGTACAGACGGGGACTCGAAATCCCAATGAGACAGTCTGGTACCCGGAACCCAGTGGTACAGTCGGGGACTCGAAATCACAGTGAGACAGTCGGAAACCCGGAACACCTGTGGTACAGTCGGGGACTCGAAATCCCAATGAGACAGTCTGGTACCCGGAACCCCTGTGGTACAGTCGGGGACTCGAAATCCCAATGAGACAGTCTGGTACCGGAATCCCCTGTGGTACAGTCGGGGACTCAAAATCCCAATGAGACAGTCTGGTAAACGAAACCCCTGTGGTACAGTCTGGTAAACGAAACCCCTGCGGTACAGTCGAGGACTCGAAATCCCAATGAGACAGTCTGGTACCCGAAACAGTGGTACAGTCGGGGACTCGAAATCCCAATGAGACAGTCTGGTAAACGAAACCCCTGTGGTACAGTCGGGGACTCGAAATCCCAATGAGACAGTCTGGTAAACGAAACCCCTGTGGTACAGTCGAGGACTCGAAATCCCAATGAGACAGTCTGGTACCCGAAACAGTGGTACAGTCGGGGACTCGAAATCCCAATGAGACAGTCTGGTACCCGAAACCCCTGTGGTACAGTCGGGGACTCAAAATCCCAGTGAGACAGTCTGGTACCTGAACCCCCTGTGGTACAGTCGGGGACTCGAAATCCCAATGAGACAGTCTGGTACCTGGAACAGTGGTACAGACGGGGAATCGAAATCCCAGTGAGACAGTATGGTACCCGAATCCCCTGTGGTACAGTCGGGGACTCGAAATCCCAATGAGACAGTCTGGTACCCGGAACAGTGGTACAGTCCGGGACTCGAAATCCCAATGAGACAGTCTGGTACCCGGAACCCCTGTGGTACAGTCGGGGACTCGAAATCCCAATGAGACAGTCTGGTACCCGGAACCCAGTGGTACAGTCAGGGACTCGAAATCCCAATGAGACAGTCTGGTACCCGGAACAGTGGTACAGTCGGGGACTCAAAATCCCAGTGAGACAGTCTGGTACCTGAAACCCCTGTGGTACAGTCGGGGACTCGAAATCCCAATGAGACAGTCTGTTACCCGAATCCCCTGTGGTACAGTCGGGGACTCGAAATCCCAATGAGACAGTCTGGGACCCGGAACCCCTGTGGTACAGTCGGGGTCTCGAAATCCCAATGAGACAGTCTGTTACCCGAATCCCCTGTGGTACAGTCGGGGACTCGAAATCCCAATGAGACAGTCTGGGACCCGGAACCCCTGTGGTACAGTCGGGGACTCGAAATCCCAGTGAGACAGACTGGTACCCGGAACAGTGGTACAGTCGGGGACTCGAAATCCCAATGAGACAGTCGGGTACCCGAAACCCCTGTGGTACAGTCGGGGACTCGAAATCCCAATGAGACAGTCTGGTACCCAAATCCCTGTGGTACAGTCGGGGACTCGAAATCCCAATGAGACAGTCTGGTACCTGAATCCCCTGTGGTACAGTCGGGGACTCGAAATCCCAGTGAGACAGTCTGGTACCCGGAACCCCTGTGGTACAGTCGGGGACTCAAAATCCCAGTGAGACAGTCTGGTACCTGAAACCCCTGTGGTACAGTCAGGGACTCGAAATCCCAATGAGACAGTCTGGTACCCGAAACCCCTGTGGTACAGTCGGGGACTCGAAATCCCAATGAGACAGTCTGGTACCCGGAACCCAGTGGTACAGTCGGGGACTCGAAATCCCAATGAGACAGTCGGGTACCCGGAACCCCTGTGGTACAGTCGGGGACTCGAAATCACAGTGAGACAGTCTGGTACCCGGAACCCCTGTGGTACAGTCGGGGACTCGAAATCCCAATGAGACAGTCGGGTACCCGAAACCCCTGTGGTACAGTCGGGGACTCAAAATCCCAATGAGACAGTCTGGTACCCAAATCCCTGTGGTACAGTCGGGGACTCGAAATCCCAATGAGACAGTCTGGTACCCGGAACCCAGTGGTACAGTCGGAGACTCGAAATCCCAATGAGACAGTCTGGTACCCAAACAGTGGTACAGTCCGGGACTCGAAATCCCAATGAGACAGTCTGGTACCTGAATCCCCTGTGGTACAGTCCGGGACTCGAAATCCCAATGAGACAGTCTGGTACCTGAATCCCCTGTGGTACAGTCGGGGACTCGAAATCCCAGTGAGACAGTCTGGTACCCGGAACCCCTGTGGTACAGTCGGGGACTCAAAATCCCAGTGAGACAGTCTGGTACCTGAAACCCCTGTGGTACAGTCAGGGACTCGAAATCCCAATGAGACAGTCTGGTACCCGAATCCCCTGTGGTACAGACGGGGACTCGAAATCCCAATGAGACAGTCTGGTACCCGGAACCCAGTGGTACAGTCGGGGACTCGAAATCACAGTGAGACAGTCGGAAACCCGGAACACCTGTGGTACAGTCGGGGACTCGAAATCCCAATGAGACAGTCTGGTACCCGGAACCCCTGTGGTACAGTCGGGGACTCGAAATCCCAATGAGACAGTCTGGTACCGGAATCCCCTGTGGTACAGTCGGGGACTCAAAATCCCAATGAGACAGTCTGGTAAACGAAACCCCTGTGGTACAGTCTGGTAAACGAAACCCCTGTGGTACAGTCGAGGACTCGAAATCCCAATGAGACAGTCTGGTACCCGAAACAGTGGTACAGTCGGGGACTCGAAATCCCAATGAGACAGTCTGGTAAACGAAACCCCTGTGGTACAGTCGGGGACTCGAAATCCCAATGAGACAGTCTGGTAAACGAAACCCCTGTGGTACAGTCGAGGACTCGAAATCCCAATGAGACAGTCTGGTACCCGAAACAGTGGTACAGTCGGGGACTCGAAATCCCAATGAGACAGTCTGGTACCCGAAACCCCTGTGGTACAGTCGGGGACTCAAAATCCCAGTGAGACAGTCTGGTACCTGAACCCCCTGTGGTACAGTCGGGGACTCGAAATCCCAATGAGACAGTCTGGTACCTGAAACCCCTGTGGTACAGTCGGGGACTCGAAATCCCAGTGAGACAGTCTGGTACCCGGAACCCCAGTGGTTCAGTCGGGGACTCGAAATCCCAGTGAGACAGCCTGGTACCCGGAACCCCAGTGGTACAGTCGGGGACTCAAAATCCCAATGAGACAGTCTGGTACCCAGAACCCCAGTGGTGCAGTCGGGGACTCCAAATCCCAGTGAGACAGTCTGGTACCTGAAACCCCAGTGGTACAGTCGGGGACTCGAAATCCCAATGAGACAGTCTGGTACCTGAAACCCCTGTGGTACAGTCAGGGACTCGAAATCCCAATGAGACAGTCTGGTACACGGAACCCCAGTGATACAGTCGGGGACTCGAAATCCCAATGAGACAGTCTGGTAACCGAAACCCCTGTGGTACAGTCGGGGACTCGAAATCCCAATGAGACAGTCTGGTACCCGGAACCCCTGTGGTACAGTCCGGGACTCGAAATCCCAGTGAGACAGTCTGGTACCCGGAACAGTGGTACAGTCGGGGACTCGAAATCCCAGTGAGACAGTCTGGTACCCGGAACCCCTGTGGTACAGTCGGGGACTCGAAATCCCAGTGAGACAGTCTGGTACCCGGAACCCCTGTGGTACAGTCCGGGACTCGAAATCCCAGTGAGACAGTCTGGTAACCGAAACCCCTGTGGTACAGTCGGTGACTCGAAATCCCAATGAGACAGTCTGGGACCCGGAACCCCAGTGGTACAGTCGGGGACTCGAAATCCCAATGAGACAGTCTGGTACCCGAAACCCCTGTGGAACAGTCAGGGACTCGAAATCCCAATGAGACAGTCTGGGACCCGAAACCCCTGTGGTACAGTCGGGGACTCGAAATCCCAGTAAGACAGTCTGGTACCCGGAACCCCTGTGGTACAGTCAGGGACTCGAAATCCCAATGAGACAGTCTGGTACCCGAAACCCCTGTGGTACAGACGGGGACTCGAAATCCCAATGAGACAGTCTGGGACCCGGAACCCCTGTGGTACAGTCGGGGACTCGAAATCCCAGTGAGACAGACTGGTACCCGGAACAGTGGTACAGTCGGGGACTCGAAATCCCAATGAGACAGTCGGGTACCCGAAACCCCTGTGGTACAGTCGGGGACTCAAAATCCCAATGAGACAGTCTGGTACCCAAATCCCTGTGGTACAGTCGGGGACTCGAAATCCCAGTGAGACAGTCTCGTACCCGAATCCCCTGTGGAACAGTCGGGGACTCAAAATCCCAATGAGACAGTCTGGTACCTGGAACAGTGGTACAGACGGGGAATCGAAATCCCATTGAGACAGTCTGGTACCCGAATCCCCTGTGGTACAGTCGGGGACTCGAAATCCCAATGAGACAGTCTGGTACCCGGAACAGTGGTACAGTCCGGGACTCGAAATCCCAATGAGACAGTCTGGTACCCGGAACCCCTGTGGTACAGTCGGGGACTCGAAATCCCAATGAGACAGTCTGGTACCCGGAACCCAGTGGTACAGTCAGGGACTCGAAATCCCAATGAGACAGTCTGGTACCCGGAACAGTGGTACAGTCGGGGACTCAAAATCCCAGTGAGACAGTCTGGTACCTGAAACCCCTGTGGTACAGTCGGGGACTCGAAATCCCAATGAGACAGTCTGTTACCCGAATCCCCTGTGGTACAGTCGGGGACTCGAAATCCCAATGAGACATTCTGGGACCCGGAACCCCTGTGGTACAGTCGGGGACTCGAAATCCCAATGAGACAGTCTGTTACCCGAATCCCCTGTGGTACAGTCGGGGACTCGAAATCCCAATGAGACAGTCTGGGACCCGGAACCCCTGTGGTACAGTCGGGGACTCGAAATCCCAGTGAGACAGACTGGTACCCGGAACAGTGGTACAGTCGGGGACTCGAAATCCCAATGAGACAGTCTGGTACCTGAAACCCCTGTGGTACAGTCGGGGACTCGAAATCCCAGTGAGACAGTCTGGTACCCGGAACCCCAGTGGTTCAGTCGGGGACTCGAAATCCCAGTGAGACAGCCTGGTACCCGGAACCCCAGTGGTACAGTCGGGGACTCAAAATCCCAATGAGACAGTCTGGTACCCAGAACCCCAGTGGTGCAGTCGGGGACTCCAAATCCCAGTGAGACAGTCTGGTACCTGAAACCCCAGTGGTACAGTCGGGGACTCGAAATCCCAATGAGACAGTCTGGTACCTGAAACCCCTGTGGTACAGTCAGGGACTCGAAATCCCAATGAGACAGTCTGGTACACGGAACCCCAGTGGTACAGTCGGGGACTCGAAATCCCAATGAGACAGTCTGGTAACCGAAACCCCTGTGGTACAGTCGGGGACTCGAAATCCCAATGAGACAGTCTGGTACCCGGAACCCCTGTGGTACAGTCCGGGACTCGAAATCCCAGTGAGACAGTCTGGTACCCGGAACAGTGGTACAGTCGGGGACTCGAAATCCCAGTGAGACAGTCTGGTACCCGGAACCCCTGTGGTACAGTCGGGGACTCGAAATCCCAGTGAGACAGTCTGGTACCCGGAACCCCTGTGGTACAGTCCGGGACTCGAAATCCCAGTGAGACAGTCTGGTAACCGAAACCCCTGTGGTACAGTCGGTGACTCGAAATCCCAATGAGACAGTCTGGGACCCGGAACCCCAGTGGTACAGTCGGGGACTCGAAATCCCAATGAGACAGTCTGGTACCCGAAACCCCTGTGGAACAGTCAGGGACTCGAAATCCCAATGAGACAGTCTGGGACCCGAAACCCCTGTGGTACAGTCGGGGACTCGAAATCCCAGTAAGACAGTCTGGTACCCGGAACCCCTGTGGTACAGTCAGGGACTCGAAATCCCAATGAGACAGTCTGGTACCCGAAACCCCTGTGGTACAGACGGGGACTCGAAATCCCAATGAGACAGTCTGGGACCCGGAACCCCTGTGGTACAGTCGGGGACTCGAAATCCCAGTGAGACAGACTGGTACCCGGAACAGTGGTACAGTCGGGGACTCGAAATCCCAATGAGACAGTCGGGTACCCGAAACCCCTGTGGTACAGTCGGGGACTCAAAATCCCAATGAGACAGTCTGGTACCCAAATCCCTGTGGTACAGTCGGGGACTCAAAATCCCAATGAGACAGTCTGGTACCTGGAACAGTGGTACAGACGGGGAATCGAAATCCCATTGAGACAGTCTCGTACCCGAATCCCCTGTGGAACAGTCGGGGACTCAAAATCCCAATGAGACAGTCTGGTACCTGGAACAGTGGTACAGACGGGGAATCGAAATCCCATTGAGACAGTCTGGTACCTGAACCCCCTGTGGTACAGTCGGGGACTCGAAATCCCAATGAGACAGTCTGGTACCTGAAACCCCTGTGGTACAGTCGGGGACTCGAAATCCCAGTGAGACAGTCTGGTACCCGGAACCCCAGTGGTTCAGTCGGGGACTCGAAATCCCAGTGAGACAGCCTGGTACCCGGAACCCCAGTGGTACAGTCGGGGACTCAAAATCCCAATGAGACAGTCTGGTACCCAGAACCCCAGTGGTGCAGTCGGGGACTCCAAATCCCAGTGAGACAGTCTGGTACCTGAAACCCCAGTGGTACAGTCGGGGACTCGAAATCCCAATGAGACAGTCTGGTACCTGAAACCCCTGTGGTACAGTCAGGGACTCGAAATCCCAATGAGACAGTCTGGTACACGGAACCCCAGTGGTACAGTCGGGGACTCGAAATCCCAATGAGACAGTCTGGTAACCGAAACCCCTGTGGTACAGTCGGGGACTCGAAATCCCAATGAGACAGTCTGGTACCCGGAACCCCTGTGGTACAGTCCGGGACTCGAAATCCCAGTGAGACAGTCTGGTACCCGGAACAGTGGTACAGTCGGGGACTCGAAATCCCAGTGAGACAGTCTGGTACCCGGAACCCCTGTGGTACAGTCGGGGACTCGAAATCCCAGTGAGACAGTCTGGTACCCGGAACCCCTGTGGTACAGTCCGGGACTCGAAATCCCAGTGAGACAGTCTGGTAACCGAAACCCCTGTGGTACAGTCGGTGACTCGAAATCCCAATGAGACAGTCTGGGACCCGGAACCCCAGTGGTACAGTCGGGGACTCGAAATCCCAATGAGACAGTCTGGTACCCGAAACCCCTGTGGAACAGTCAGGGACTCGAAATCCCAATGAGACAGTCTGGGACCCGAAACCCCTGTGGTACAGTCGGGGACTCGAAATCCCAGTAAGACAGTCTGGTACCCGGAACCCCTGTGGTACAGTCAGGGACTCGAAATCCCAATGAGACAGTCTGGTACCCGAAACCCCTGTGGTACAGACGGGGACTCGAAATCCCAATGAGACAGTCTGGGACCCGGAACCCCTGTGGTACAGTCGGGGACTCGAAATCCCAGTGAGACAGACTGGTACCCGGAACAGTGGTACAGTCGGGGACTCGAAATCCCAATGAGACAGTCGGGTACCCGAAACCCCTGTGGTACAGTCGGGGACTCAAAATCCCAATGAGACAGTCTGGTACCCAAATCCCTGTGGTACAGTCGGGGACTCGAAATCCCAGTGAGACAGTCTCGTACCCGAATCCCCTGTGGAACAGTCGGGGACTCAAAATCCCAATGAGACAGTCTGGTACCTGGAACAGTGGTACAGACGGGGAATCGAAATCCCATTGAGACAGTCTGGTACCCGAATCCCCTGTGGTACAGTCGGGGACTCGAAATCCCAATGAGACAGTCTGGTACCCGGAACAGTGGTACAGTCCGGGACTCGAAATCCCAATGAGACAGTCTGGTACCCGGAACCCCTGTGGTACAGTCGGGGACTCGAAATCCCAATGAGACAGTCTGGTACCCGGAACCCAGTGGTACAGTCAGGGACTCGAAATCCCAATGAGACAGTCTGGTACCCGGAACAGTGGTACAGTCGGGGACTCAAAATCCCAGTGAGACAGTCTGGTACCTGAAACCCCTGTGGTACAGTCGGGGACTCGAAATCCCAATGAGACAGTCTGTTACCCGAATCCCCTGTGGTACAGTCGGGGACTCGAAATCCCAATGAGACATTCTGGGACCCGGAACCCCTGTGGTACAGTCGGGGACTCGAAATCCCAATGAGACAGTCTGTTACCCGAATCCCCTGTGGTACAGTCGGGGACTCGAAATCCCAATGAGACAGTCTGGGACCCGGAACCCCTGTGGTACAGTCGGGGACTCGAAATCCCAGTGAGACAGACTGGTACCCGGAACAGTGGTACAGTCGGGGACTCGAAATCCCAATGAGACAGTCGGGTACCCGAAACCCCTGTGGTACAGTCGGGGACTCAAAATCCCAATGAGACAGTCTGGTACCCAAATCCCTGTGGTACAGTCGGGGACTCGAAATCCCAATGAGACAGTCTGGTACCTGAATCCCCTGTGGTACAGTCGGGGACTCGAAATCCCAGTGAGACAGTCTGGTACCCGGAACCCCTGTGGTACAGTCGGGGACTCAAAATCCCAGTGAGACAGTCTGGTACCTGAAACCCCTGTGGTACAGTCAGGGACTCGAAATCCCAATGAGACAGTCTGGTACCCGAAACCCCTGTGGTACAGTCGGGGACTCGAAATCCCAATGAGACAGTCTGGTACCCGGAACCCAGTGGTACAGTCGGGGACTCGAAATCCCAATGAGACAGTCGGGTACCCGGAACCCCTGTGGTACAGTCGGGGACTCGAAATCACAGTGAGACAGTCTGGTACCCGGAACCCCTGTGGTACAGTCGGGGACTCGAAATCCCAATGAGACAGTCGGGTACCCGAAACCCCTGTGGTACAGTCGGGGACTCAAAATCCCAATGAGACAGTCTGGTACCCAAATCCCTGTGGTACAGTCGGGGACTCGAAATCCCAATGAGACAGTCTGGTACCCGGAACCCAGTGGTACAGTCGGAGACTCGAAATCCCAATGAGACAGTCTGGTACCCAAACAGTGGTACAGTCCGGGACTCGAAATCCCAATGAGACAGTCTGGTACCTGAATCCCCTGTGGTACAGTCCGGGACTCGAAATCCCAATGAGACAGTCTGGTACCTGAATCCCCTGTGGTACAGTCGGGGACTCGAAATCCCAGTGAGACAGTCTGGTACCCGGAACCCCTGTGGTACAGTCGGGGACTCAAAATCCCAGTGAGACAGTCTGGTACCTGAAACCCCTGTGGTACAGTCAGGGACTCGAAATCCCAATGAGACAGTCTGGTACCCGGATCCCCTGTGGTTAAGACGGGGACTCGAAATCCCAATGAGACAGTCTGGTACCCGGAACCCAGTGGTACAGTCGGGGACTCGAAATCACAGTGAGACAGTCGGAAACCCGGAACAACTGTGGTACAGTCGGGGACTCGAAATCCCAATGAGACAGTCTGGTACCCGGAACCCCTGTGGTACAGTCGGGGACTCGAAATCCCAATGAGACAGTCTGGTACCGGAATCCCCTGTGGTACAGTCGGGGACTCAAAATCCCAATGAGACAGTCTGGTAAACGAAACCCCTGTGGTACAGTCTGGTAAACGAAACCCCTGTGGTACAGTCGAGGACTCGAAATCCCAATGAGACAGTCTGGTACCCGAAACAGTGGTACAGTCGGGGACTCGAAATCCCAATGAGACAGTCTGGTAAACGAAACCCCTGTGGTACAGTCGGGGACTCGAAATCCCAATGAGACAGTCTGGTAAACGAAACCCCTGTGGTACAGTCGAGGACTCGAAATCCCAATGAGACAGTCTGGTACCCGAAACAGTGGTACAGTCGGGGACTCGAAATCCCAATGAGACAGTCTGGTACCCGAAACCCCTGTGGTACAGTCGGGGACTCAAAATCCCAGTGAGACAGTCTGGTACCTGAAACCCCTGTGGTACAGTCGGGGACTCGAAATCCCAATGAGACAGTCTGGTACCTGAAACCCCTGTGGTACAGTCGGGGACTCGAAATCCCAGTGAGACAGTCTGGTACCCGGAACCCCAGTGGTTCAGTCGGGGACTCGAAATCCCAGTGAGACAGCCTGGTACCCGGAACCCCAGTGGTACAGTCGGGGACTCAAAATCCCAATGAGACAGTCTGGTACCCAGAACCCCAGTGGTACAGTCGGGGACTCCAAATCCCAGTGAGACAGTCTGGTACCTGAAACCCCAGTGGTACAGTCGGGGACTCGAAATCCCAATGAGACAGTCTGGTACACAGATCCCCTGTGGTACAGTCGGGGAGTCAAAATCCCAGTGAGACAGACGGGTACCCAGAACCCCTGTGGTACAGTCCGGGAGTCAAAATCCCAGTGAGACAGTCGGGTACCCAGAACCCCTGTGTTACAGTCGGGGACTCGAAATCCCAATGAGACAGTCTGGTACCCGGAACCCCTGTGGTACAGTCAGGGACTCGAAATCCCAATGAGACAGTCTGGGACCCGGAACCCCTGTGGTACAGTCGGGGACTCGAAATCCCAATGAGACAGTCTGGTACACAGATCCCCTGTGGTACAGTCGGGGACTCGAAATCCCAATGAGACAGTCTGGTACACAGATCCCCTGTGGTACAGTCGGGGACTCCAAATCCCAATGAGACAGTCTGGTACACAGATCCCCTGTGGTACAGTCGGGGACTCGAAATCCCAATGAGACAGTCTGGGACCCAGAACCCCTGTGGTACAGTCGGGGACTCGAAATCCCAATGAGACAGTCTGGTACACAGATCCCCTGTGGTACAGTCGGGGACTCGAAATCCCAGTGAGACAGTCTGGTAAACGGAACCCCAGTGGTTCAGTCGGGGACTCGAAATCCCAGTGAGACAGTCTGGTACCTGAATCCCCTGTGGGACAGTCGGGAACTCGAAATCCCAGTGAGACAGTCTGGTACCCGGAACCACAGTGGTTCAGTCGGGAACTCGAAATCCCAGTGAGACAGTCTGGTACCCGGAACCACAGTGGTTCAGTCGGGAACTCGAAATCCCAGTGAGACAGTCTGGTACCTGAATCCCCTGTGGTAAAGTCGGGGACTCGAAATCCCAATGAGACTGTCTGGTACCCGGAACCCCTGTGGTACAGTCGGGGACTCGAAATCCCAATGAGACAGTCTGGTACCCGGAACAGTGGTACAGTCGGGAACTCGAAATCCCAGTGAGACAGTCTGGTACCCGGAACCCCAGTGGTTCAGTCGGGGACTCGAAATCCCAGTGAGACAGTCTGGTACCCGAAACCCCTGTGGTACAGTCGGGGACTCGAAATCCCAGTAAGACAGTCTGGTACCCGGAACCCCTGTGGTACAGTCAGGGACTCGAAATCCCAATGAGACAGTCTGGTACCCGAAACCCCTGTGGTACAAACGGGGACTCGAAATCCCAATGAGACAGTCTGGGACCCGGAACCCCTGTGGTACAGTCGGGGACTCGAAATCCCAGTGAGACAGACTGGTACCCGGAACAGTGGTACAGTCGGGGACTCGAAATCCCAATGAGACAGTCGGGTACCCGAAACCCCTGTGGTACAGTCGGGGACTCAAAATCCCAATGAGACAGTCTGGTACCCAAATCCCTGTGGTACAGTCGGGGACTCGAAATCCCAGTGAGACAGTCTGGTACCCGAATCCCCTGTGGAACAGTCGGGGACTCAAAATCCCAATGAGACAGTCTGGTACCTGGAACAGTGGTACAGACGGGGAATCGAAATCCCAGTGAGACAGTCTGGTACCCGAATCCCCTGTGGTACAGTCGGGGACTCGAAATCCCAATGAGACATTCTGGTACCCGGAACAGTGGTACAGTCCGGGACTCGAAATCCCAATGAGACAGTCTGGTACCCGGAACCCCTGTGGTACAGTCGGGGACTCGAAATCCCAATGAGACAGTCTGGTACCCGGAACCCAGTGGTACAGTCAGGGACTCGAAATCCCAATGAGACAGTCTGGTACCCGGAACAGTGGTACAGTCGGGGACTCAAAATCCCAGTGAGACAGTCTGGTACCTGAAACCCCTGTGGTACAGTCGGGGACTCGAAATCCCAATGAGACAGTCTGTTACCCGAATCCCCTGTGGTACAGTCGGGGACTCGAAATCCCAATGAGACAGTCTGGGACCCGGAACCCCTGTGGTACAGTCGGGGACTCGAAATCCCAATGAGACAGTCTGTTACCCGAATCCCCTGTGGTACAGTCGGGGACTCGAAATCCCAATGAGACAGTCTGGGACCCGGAACCCCTGTGGTACAGTCGGGGACTCGAAATCCCAGTGAGACAGACTGGTACCCGGAACAGTGGTACAGTCGGGGACTCGAAATCCCAATGAGACAGTCGGGTACCCGAAACCCCTGTGGTACAGTCGGGGACTCAAAATCCCAATGAGACAGTCTGGTACCCAAATCCCTGTGGTACAGTCGGGGACTCGAAATCCCAATGAGACAGTCTGGTACCTGAATCCCCTGTGGTACAGTCGGGGACTCGAAATCCCAGTGAGACAGTCTGGTACCCGGAACCCCTGTGGTACAGTCGGGGACTCAAAATCCCAGTGAGACAGTCTGGTACCTGAAACCCCTGTGGTACAGTCAGGGACTCGAAATCCCAATGAGACAGTCTGGTACCCGAAACCCCTGTGGTACAGTCGGGGACTCGAAATCCCAATGAGACAGTCTGGTACCCGGAACCCAGTGGTACAGTCGGGGACTCGAAATCCCAATGAGACAGTCGGGTACCCGGAACCCCTGTGGTACAGTCGGGGACTCGAAATCACAGTGAGACAGTCTGGTACCCGGAACCCCTGTGGTACAGTCGGGGACTCGAAATCCCAATGAGACAGTCGGGTACGCGAAACCCCTGTGGTACAGTCGGGGACTCGAAATCCCAATGAGACAGTCTGGTACCCGGAACCCAGTGGTACAGTCGGAGACTCGAAATCCCAATGAGACAGTCTGGTACCCAAACAGTGGTACAGTCCGGGACTCGAAATCCCAATGAGACAGTCTGGTACCTGAATCCCCTGTGGTACAGTCCGGGACTCGAAATCCCAATGAGACAGTCTGGTACCTGAATCCCCTGTGGTACAGTCGGGGACTCGAAATCCCAGTGAGACAGTCTGGTACCCGGAACCCCTGTGGTACAGTCGGGGACTCAAAATCCCAGTGAGACAGTCTGGTACCTGAAACCCCTGTGGTACAGTCAGGGACTCGAAATCCCAATGAGACAGTCTGGTACCCGAATCCCCTGTGGTACAGACGGGGACTCGAAATCCCAATGAGACTGTCTGGTACCCGGAAACCAGTGGTACAGTCGGGGACTCGAAATCACAGTGAGACAGTCGGAAACCCGGAACACCTGTGGTACAGTCGGGGACTCGAAATCCCAATGAGACAGTCTGGTACCCGGAACCCCTGTGGTACAGTCGGGGACTCGAAATCCCAATGAGACAGTCTGGTACCGGAATCCCCTGTGGTACAGTCGGGGACTCAAAATCCCAATGAGACAGTCTGGTAAACGAAACCCCTGTGGTACAGTCTGGTAAACGAAACCCCTGTGGTACAGTCGAGGACTCGAAATCCCAATGAGACAGTCTGGTACCCGAAACAGTGCTACAGTCGGGGACTCGAAATCCCAATGAGACAGTCTGGTAAACGAAACCCCTGTGGTACAGTCGGGGACTCGAAATCCCAATGAGACAGTCTGGTAAACGAAACCCCTGTGGTACAGTCGAGGACTCGAAATCCCAATGAGACAGTCTGGTACCCGAAACAGTGGTACAGTCGGGGACTCGAAATCCCAATGAGACAGTCTGGTACCCGAAACCCCTGTGGTACAGTCGGGGACTCAAAATCCCAGTGAGACAGTCTGGTACCTGAAACCCCTGTGGTACAGTCGGGGACTCGAAATCCCAGTGAGACAGTCTGGTACCCGGAACCCCAGTGGTTCAGTCGGGGACTCGAAATCCCAGTGAGACAGCCTGGTACCCGGAACCCCAGTGGTACAGTCGGGGACTCAAAATCCCAATGAGACAGTCTGGTACCCAGAACCCCAGTGGTACAGTCGGGGACTCGAAATCCCAATGAGACAGTCTGGTACCCGGAACAGTGGTACAGTCCGGGACTCGAAATCCCAATGAGACAGTCTGGTACCCGGAACGCCTGTGGTACAGTCGGGGACTCGAAATCCCAATGAGACAGTCTGGTACCCGGAACCCAGTGGTACAGTCAGGGACTCGAAATCCCAATGAGACAGTCTGGTACCCGGAACAGTGGTACAGTCGGGGACTCAAAATCCCAGTGAGACAGTCTGGTACCTGAAACCCCTGTGGTACAGTCGGGGACTCGAAATCCCAATGAGACAGTCTGTTACCCGAATCCCCTGTGGTACAGTCGGGGACTCGAAATCCCAATGAGACAGTCTGGGACCCGGAACCCCTGTGGTACAGTCGGGGACTCGAAATCCCAATGAGACAGTCTGTTACCCGAATCCCCTGTGGTACAGTCGGGGACTCGAAATCCCAATGAGACAGTCAGGGACCCGGAACCCCTGTGGTACAGTCGGGGACTCGAAATCCCAGTGAGACAGACTGGTACCCGGAACAGTGGTACAGTCGGGGACTCGAAATCCCAATGAGACAGTCGGGTACCCGAAACCCCTGTGGTACAGTCGGGGACTCAAAATCCCAATGAGACAGTCTGGTACCCAAATCCCTGTGGTACAGTCGGGGACTCGAAATCCCAATGAGACAGTCTGGTACCTGAATCCCCTGTGGTACAGTCGGGGACTCGAAATCCCAGTGAGACAGTCTGGTACCCGGAACCCCTGTGGTACAGTCGGGGACTCAAAATCCCAGTGAGACAGTCTGGTACCTGAAACCCCTGTGGTACAGTCAGGGACTCGAAATCCCAATGAGACAGTCTGGTACCCGAAACCCCTGTGGTACAGTCGGGGACTCGAAATCCCAATGAGACAGTCTGGTACCCGGAACCCAGTGGTACAGTCGGGGACTCGAAATCCCAATGAGACAGTCGGGTACCCGGAACCCCTGTGGTACAGTCGGGGACTCGAAATCACAGTGAGACAGTCTGGTACCCGGAACCCCTGTGGTACAGTCGGGGACTCGAAATCCCAATGAGACAGTCGGGTACCCGAAACCCCTGTGGTACAGTCGGGGACTCAAAATCCCAATGAGACAGTCTGGTACCCAAATCCCTGTGGTACAGTCGGGGACTCGAAATCCCAATGAGACAGTCTGGTACCCGGAACCCAGTGGTACAGTCGGAGACTCGAAATCCCAATGAGACAGTCTGGTACCCAAACAGTGGTACAGTCCGGGACTCGAAATCCCAATGAGACAGTCTGGTACCTGAATCCCCTGTGGTACAGTCCGGGACTCGAAATCCCAATGAGACAGTCTGGTACCTGAATCCCCTGTGGTACAGTCGGGGACTCGAAATCCCAGTGAGACAGTCTGGTACCCGGAACCCCTGTGGTACAGTCGGGGACTCAAAATCCCAGTGAGACAGTCTGGTACCTGAAACCCCTGTGGTACAGTCAGGGACTCGAAATCCCAATGAGACAGTCTGGTACCCGGATCCCCTGTGGTACAGACGGGGACTCGAAATCCCAATGAGACAGTCTGGTACCCGGAACCCAGTGGTACAGTCGGGGACTCGAAATCACAGTGAGACAGTCGGAAACCCGGAACACCTGTGGTACAGTCGGGGACTCGAAATCCCAATGAGACAGTCTGGTACCCGGAACCCCTGTGGTACAGTCGGGGACTCGAAATCCCAATGAGACAGTCTGGTACCGGAATCCCCTGTGGTACAGTCGGGGACTCAAAATCCCAATGAGACAGTCTGGTAAACGAAACCCCTGTGGTACAGTCTGGTAAACGAAACCCCTGTGGTACAGTCGAGGACTCGAAATCCCAATGAGACAGTCTGGTACCCGAAACAGTGGTACAGTCGGGGACTCGAAATCCCAATGAGACAGTCTGGTAAACGAAACCCCTGTGGTACAGTCGGGGACTCGAAATCCCAATGAGACAGTCTGGTAAACGAAACCCCTGTGGTACAGTCGAGGACTCGAAATCCCAATGAGACAGTCTGGTACCCGAAACAGTGGTACAGTCGGGGACTCGAAATCCCAATGAGACAGTCTGGTACCCGAAACCCCTGTGGTACAGTCGGGGACTCAAAATCCCAGTGAGACAGTCTGGTACCTGAAACCCCTGTGGTACAGTCGGGGACTCGAAATCCCAATGAGACAGTCTGGTACCTGAAACCCCTGTGGTACAGTCGGGGACTCGAAATCCCAGTGAGACAGTCTGGTACCCGGAACCCCAGTGGTTCAGTCGGGGACTCGAAATCCCAGTGAGACAGCCTGGTACCCGGAACCCCAGTGGTACAGTCGGGGACTCAAAATCCCAATGAGACAGTCTGGTACCCAGAACCCCAGTGGTACAGTCGGGGACTCCAAATCCCAGTGAGACAGTCTGGTACCTGAAACCCCAGTGGTACAGTCGGGGACTCGAAATCCCAATGAGACAGTCTGGTACACAGATCCCCTGTGGTACAGTCGGGGAGTCAAAATCCCAGTGAGACAGACGGGTACCCAGAACCCCTGTGGTACAGTCCGGGAGTCAAAATCCCAGTGAGACAGTCGGGTACCCAGAACCCCTGTGTTACAGTCGGGGACTCGAAATCCCAATGAGACAGTCTGGTACCCGGAACCCCTGTGGTACAGTCAGGGACTCGAAATCCCAATGAGACAGTCTGGGACCCGGAACCCCTGTGGTACAGTCGGGGACTCGAAATCCCAATGAGACAGTCTGGTACACAGATCCCCTGTGGTACAGTCGGGGACTCGAAATCCCAATGAGACAGTCTGGTACACAGATCCCCTGTGGTACAGTCGGGGACTCCAAATCCCAATGAGACAGTCTGGTACACAGATCCCCTGTGGTACAGTCGGGGACTCGAAATCCCAATGAGACAGTCTGGGACCCAGAACCCCTGTGGTACAGTCGGGGACTCGAAATCCCAATGAGACAGTCTGGTACACAGATCCCCTGTGGTACAGTCGGGGACTCGAAATCCCAGTGAGACAGTCTGGTAAACGGAACCCCAGTGGTTCAGTCGGGGACTCGAAATCCCAGTGAGACAGTCTGGTACCTGAATCCCCTGTGGGACAGTCGGGAACTCGAAATCCCAGTGAGACAGTCTGGTACCCGGAACCACAGTGGTTCAGTCGGGAACTCGAAATCCCAGTGAGACAGTCTGGTACCCGGAACCACAGTGGTTCAGTCGGGAACTCGAAATCCCAGTGAGACAGTCTGGTACCTGAATCCCCTGTGGTAAAGTCGGGGACTCGAAATCCCAATGAGACTGTCTGGTACCCGGAACCCCTGTGGTACAGTCGGGGACTCGAAATCCCAATGAGACAGTCTGGTACCCGGAACAGTGGTACAGTCGGGAACTCGAAATCCCAGTGAGACAGTCTGGTACCCGGAACCCCAGTGGTTCAGTCGGGGACTCGAAATCCCAGTGAGACAGTCTGGTACCCGAAACCCCTGTGGTACAGTCGGGGACTCGAAATCCCAGTAAGACAGTCTGGTACCCGGAACCCCTGTGGTACAGTCAGGGACTCGAAATCCCAATGAGACAGTCTGGTACCCGAAACCCCTGTGGTACAGACGGGGACTCGAAATCCCAATGAGACAGTCTGGGACCCGGAACCCCTGTGGTACAGTCGGGGACTCGAAATCCCAGTGAGACAGACTGGTACCCGGAACAGTGGTACAGTCGGGGACTCGAAATCCCAATGAGACAGTCGGGTACCCGAAACCCCTGTGGTACAGTCGGGGACTCAAAATCCCAATGAGACAGTCTGGTACCCAAATCCCTGTGGTACAGTCGGGGACTCGAAATCCCAGTGAGACAGTCTGGTACCCGAATCCCCTGTGGAACAGTCGGGGACTCAAAATCCCAATGAGACAGTCTGGTACCTGGAACAGTGGTACAGACGGGGAATCGAAATCCCAGTGAGACAGTCTGGTACCCGAATCCCCTGTGGTACAGTCGGGGACTCGAAATCCCAATGAGACAGTCTGGTACCCGGAACAGTGGTACAGTCCGGGACTCGAAATCCCAATGAGACAGTCTGGTACCCGGAACCCCTGTGGTACAGTCGGGGACTCGAAATCCCAATGAGACAGTCTGGTACCCGGAACCCAGTGGTACAGTCAGGGACTCGAAATCCCAATGAGACAGTCTGGTACCCGGAACAGTGGTACAGTCGGGGACTCAAAATCCCAGTGAGACAGTCTGGTACCTGAAACCCCTGTGGTACAGTCGGGGACTCGAAATCCCAATGAGACAGTCTGTTACCCGAATCCCCTGTGGTACAGTCGGGGACTCGAAATCCCAATGAGACAGTCTGGGACCCGGAACCCCTGTGGTACAGTCGGGGACTCGAAATCCCAATGAGACAGTCTGTTACCCGAATCCCCTGTGGTACAGTCGGGGACTCGAAATCCCAATGAGACAGTCTGGGACCCGGAACCCCTGTGGTACAGTCGGGGACTCGAAATCCCAGTGAGACAGACTGGTACCCGGAACAGTGGTACAGTCGGGGACTCGAAATCCCAATGAGACAGTCGGGTACCCGAAACCCCTGTGGTACAGTCGGGGACTCAAAATCCCAATGAGACAGTCTGGTACCCAAATCCCTGTGGTACAGTCGGGGACTCGAAATCCCAATGAGACAGTCTGGTACCTGAATCCCCTGTGGTACAGTCGGGGACTCGAAATCCCAGTGAGACAGTCTGGTACCCGGAACCCCTGTGGTACAGTCGGGGACTCAAAATCCCAGTGAGACAGTCTGGTACCTGAAACCCCTGTGGTACAGTCAGGGACTCGAAATCCCAATGAGACAGTCTGGTACCCGAAACCCCTGTGGTACAGTCGGGGACTCGAAATCCCAATGAGACAGTCTGGTACCCGGAACCCAGTGGTACAGTCGGGGACTCGAAATCCCAATGAGACAGTCGGGTACCCGGAACCCCTGTGGTACAGTCGGGGACTCGAAATCACAGTGAGACAGTCTGGTACCCGGAACCCCTGTGGTACAGTCGGGGACTCGAAATCCCAATGAGACAGTCGGGTACCCGAAACCCCTGTGGTACAGTCGGGGACTCAAAATCCCAATGAGACAGTCTGGTACCCAAATCCCTGTGGTACAGTCGGGGACTCGAAATCCCAATGAGACAGTCTGGTACCCGGAACCCAGTGGTACAGTCGGAGACTCGAAATCCCAATGAGACAGTCTGGTACCCAAACAGTGGTACAGTCCGGGACTCGAAATCCCAATGAGACAGTCTGGTACCTGAATCCCCTGTGGTACAGTCCGGGACTCGAAATCCCAATGAGACAGTCTGGTACCTGAATCCCCTGTGGTACAGTCGGGGACTCGAAATCCCAGTGAGACAGTCTGGTACCCGGAACCCCTGTGGTACAGTCGGGGACTCAAAATCCCAGTGAGACAGTCTGGTACCTGAAACCCCTGTGGTACAGTCAGGGACTCGAAATCCCAATGAGACAGTCTGGTACCCGAATCCCCTGTGGTACAGACGGGGACTCGAAATCCCAATGAGACAGTCTGGTACCCGGAACCCAGTGGTACAGTCGGGGACTCGAAATCACAGTGAGACAGTCGGAAACCCGGAACACCTGTGGTACAGTCGGGGACTCGAAATCCCAATGAGACAGTCTGGTACCCGAAACAGTGGTACAGTCGGGGACTCGAAATCCCAATGAGACAGTCTGGTAAACGAAACCCCTGTGGTACAGTCGGGGACTCGAAATCCCAATGAGACAGTCTGGTAAACGAAACCCCTGTGGTACAGTCGAGGACTCGAAATCCCAATGAGACAGTCTGGTACCCGAAACAGTGGTACAGTCGGGGACTCGAAATCCCAATGAGACAGTCTGGTACCCGAAACCCCTGTGGTACAGTCGGGGACTCAAAATCCCAGTGAGACAGTCTGGTACCTGAAACCCCTGTGGTACAGTCGGGGACTCGAAATCCCAATGAGACAGTCTGGTACCTGAAACCCCTGTGGTACAGTCGGGGACTCGAAATCCCAGTGAGACAGTCTGGTACCCGGAACCCCAGTGGTTCAGTCGGGGACTCGAAATCCCAGTGAGACAGCCTGGTACCCGGAACCCCAGTGGTACAGTCGGGGACTCAAAATCCCAATGAGACAGTCTGGTACCCAGAACCCCAGTGGTACAGTCGGGGACTCCAAATCCCAGTGAGACAGTCTGGTACCTGAAACCCCAGTGGTACAGTCGGGGACTCGAAATCCCAATGAGACAGTCTGGTACACAGATCCCCTGTGGTACAGTCGGGGAGTCAAAATCCCAGTGAGACAGACGGGTACCCAGAACCCCTGTGGTACAGTCCGGGAGTCAAAATCCCAGTGAGACAGTCGGGTACCCAGAACCCCTGTGTTACAGTCGGGGACTCGAAATCCCAATGAGACAGTCTGGTACACAGATCCCCTGTGGTACAGTCGGGGACTCGAAATCCCAATGAGACAGTCTGGTACACAGATCCCCTGTGGTACAGTCGGGGACTCCAAATCCCAATGAGACAGTCTGGTACACAGATCCCCTGTGGTACAGTCGGGGACTCGAAATCCCAATGAGACAGTCTGGTACACAGATCCCCTGTGGTACAGTCGGGGAGTCAAAATCCCAGTGAGACAGACGGGTACCCAGAACCCCTGTGGTACAGTCCGGGAGTCAAAATCCCAGTGAGACAGTCGGGTACCCAGAACCCCTGTGTTACAGTCGGGGACTCGAAATCCCAATGAGACAGTCTGGTACCCGGAACCCCTGTGGTACAGTCAGGGACTCGAAATCCCAATGAGACAGTCTGGGACCCGGAACCCCTGTGGTACAGTCGGGGACTCGAAATCCCAATGAGACAGTCTGGTACACAGATCCCCTGTGGTACAGTCGGGGACTCGAAATCCCAATGAGACAGTCTGGTACACAGATCCCCTGTGGTACAGTCGGGGACTCCAAATCCCAATGAGACAGTCTGGTACACAGATCCCCTGTGGTACAGTCGGGGACTCGAAATCCCAATGAGACAGTCTGGGACCCAGAACCCCTGTGGTACAGTCGGGGACTCGAAATCCCAGTGAGACAGTCTGGTAAACGGAACCCCAGTGGTTCAGTCGGGGACTCAAAATCCCAATGAGACAGTCTGGTACCCAGAACCCCAGTGGTACAGTCGGGGACTCCAAATCCCAGTGAGACAGTCTGGTACCCGGAACCCCAGTGGTTCAGTCGGGGACTCGAAATCCCAGTGAGACAGTCTGGTACCCGGAACCCCAGTGGTTCAGTCCGGGACTCGAAATCCCAGTGAGACAGTCTGGTACCCGGAACCCCAGTGGTTCAGTCTGGGACTCGAAATCCCAGTGAGACAGTCTGGGACCCGGAACAGTGGTACAGTCGGGGACTCGAAATCCCAGTGAGACAGTCTGGTACCCGAATCCCCTGTGGTGCAGTCGGGGACTCGAAATCCCAATGAGACAGTCTGGTACCCGAAACCCCTGTGGTACAGTCAGGGACTCGAAATCCCAATGAGACAGTCTGGTACACGGAACCCCAGTGGTACAGTCGGGGACTCGAAATCCCAATGAGACAGTCTGGTAACCGAAACCCCTGTGGTACAGTCGGGGACTCGAAATCCCAATGAGACAGTCTGGTACCCGGAACCCCTGTGGTACAGTCCGGGACTCGAAATCCCAGTGAGACAGTCTGGTACCCGGAACAGTGGTACAGTCGGGGACTCGAAATCCCAGTGAGACAGTCTGGTACCCGGAACCCCTGTGGTACAGTCGGGGACTCGAAATCCCAATGAGACAGTCTGGTACCCGGAACAGTGGTACAGTCCGGGACTCGAAATCCCAGTGAGACAGTCTGGTACCCGGAACCCCAGTGGTTCAGTCGGGGACTCGAAATCCCAGTGAGACAGTCTGGTACCCGGAACAGTGGTACAGTCGGGGACTCGAAATCCCAGTGAGACAGTCTGGTACCCGAATCCCCTGTGGTGCAGTCGGGGACTCGAAATCCCAATGAGACAGTCTGGTACCTGAAACCCCTGTGGTACAGTCAGGGACTCGAAATCCCAATGAGACAGTCTGGTACACGGAACCCCAGTGGTACAGTCGGGGACTCGAAATCCCAATGAGACAGTCTGTTAACCGAAACCCCTGTGGTACAGTCGGGGACTCGAAATCCCAATGAGACAGTCTGGTACCCGGAACCCCTGTGGTACAGTCCGGGACTCGAAATCCCAGTGAGACAGTCTGGTACCCGGAACAGTGGTACAGTCGGGGACTCGAAATCCCAATGAGACAGTCTGGTACCTGAAACCCCTGTGGTACAGTCAGGGACTCGAAATCCCAATGAGACAGTCTGGTACACGGAACCCCTGTGGTACAGTCGGGGACTCGAAATCCCAGTGAGACAGACTGGTACCCGGAACAGTGGTACAGTCGGGGACTCGAAATCCCAATGAGACAGTCGGGTACCCGAAACCCCTGTGGTACAGTCGGGGACTCAAAATCCCAATGAGACAGTCTGGTACCCAAATCCCTGTGGTACAGTCGGGGACTCGAAATCCCAATGAGACAGTCTGGTACCTGAATCCCCTGTGGTACAGTCGGGGACTCGAAATCCCAGTGAGACAGTCTGGTACCCGGAACCCCTGTGGTACAGTCGGGGACTCAAAATCCCAGTGAGACAGTCTGGTACCTGAAACCCCTGTGGTACAGTCAGGGACTCGAAATCCCAATGAGACAGTCTGGTACCCGAAACCCCTGTGGTACAGTCGGGGACTCGAAATCCCAATGAGACAGTCTGGTACCCGGAACCCAGTGGTACAGTCGGGGACTCGAAATCCCAATGAGACAGTCGGGTACCCGGAACCCCTGTGGTACAGTCGGGGACTCGAAATCACAGTGAGACAGTCTGGTACCCGGAACCCCTGTGGTACAGTCGGGGACTCGAAATCCCAATGAGACAGTCGGGTACCCGAAACCCCTGTGGTACAGTCGGGGACTCAAAATCCCAATGAGACAGTCTGGTACCCAAATCCCTGTGGTACAGTCGGGGACTCGAAATCCCAATGAGACAGTCTGGTACCCGGAACCCAGTGGTACAGTCGGAGACTCGAAATCCCAATGAGACAGTCTGGTACCCAAACAGTGGTACAGTCCGGGACTCGAAATCCCAATGAGACAGTCTGGTACCTGAATCCCCTGTGGTACAGTCCGGGACTCGAAATCCCAATGAGACAGTCTGGTACCTGAATCCCCTGTGGTACAGTCGGGGACTCGAAATCCCAGTGAGACAGTCTGGTACCCGGAACCCCTGTGGTACAGTCGGGGACTCAAAATCCCAGTGAGACAGTCTGGTACCTGAAACCCCTGTGGTACAGTCAGGGACTCGAAATCCCAATGAGACAGTCTGGTACCCGAATCCCCTGTGGTACAGACGGGGACTCGAAATCCCAATGAGACAGTCTGGTACCCGGAACCCAGTGGTACAGTCGGGGACTCGAAATCACAGTGAGACAGTCGGAAACCCGGAACACCTGTGGTACAGTCGGGGACTCGAAATCCCAATGAGACAGTCTGGTACCCGAAACAGTGGTACAGTCGGGGACTCGAAATCCCAATGAGACAGTCTGGTAAACGAAACCCCTGTGGTACAGTCGGGGACTCGAAATCCCAATGAGACAGTCTGGTAAACGAAACCCCTGTGGTACAGTCGAGGACTCGAAATCCCAATGAGACAGTCTGGTACCCGAAACAGTGGTACAGTCGGGGACTCGAAATCCCAATGAGACAGTCTGGTACCCGAAACCCCTGTGGTACAGTCGGGGACTCAAAATCCCAGTGAGACAGTCTGGTACCTGAAACCCCTGTGGTACAGTCGGGGACTCGAAATCCCAATGAGACAGTCTGGTACCTGAAACCCCTGTGGTACAGTCGGGGACTCGAAATCCCAGTGAGACAGTCTGGTACCCGGAACCCCAGTGGTTCAGTCGGGGACTCGAAATCCCAGTGAGACAGCCTGGTACCCGGAACCCCAGTGGTACAGTCGGGGACTCAAAATCCCAATGAGACAGTCTGGTACCCAGAACCCCAGTGGTACAGTCGGGGACTCCAAATCCCAGTGAGACAGTCTGGTACCTGAAACCCCAGTGGTACAGTCGGGGACTCGAAATCCCAATGAGACAGTCTGGTACACAGATCCCCTGTGGTACAGTCGGGGAGTCAAAATCCCAGTGAGACAGACGGGTACCCAGAACCCCTGTGGTACAGTCCGGGAGTCAAAATCCCAGTGAGACAGTCGGGTACCCAGAACCCCTGTGTTACAGTCGGGGACTCGAAATCCCAATGAGACAGTCTGGTACACAGATCCCCTGTGGTACAGTCGGGGACTCGAAATCCCAATGAGACAGTCTGGTACACAGATCCCCTGTGGTACAGTCGGGGACTCCAAATCCCAATGAGACAGTCTGGTACACAGATCCCCTGTGGTACAGTCGGGGACTCGAAATCCCAATGAGACAGTCTGGTACACAGATCCCCTGTGGTACAGTCGGGGAGTCAAAATCCCAGTGAGACAGACGGGTACCCAGAACCCCTGTGGTACAGTCCGGGAGTCAAAATCCCAGTGAGACAGTCGGGTACCCAGAACCCCTGTGTTACAGTCGGGGACTCGAAATCCCAATGAGACAGTCTGGTACCCGGAACCCCTGTGGTACAGTCAGGGACTCGAAATCCCAATGAGACAGTCTGGGACCCGGAACCCCTGTGGTACAGTCGGGGACTCGAAATCCCAATGAGACAGTCTGGTACACAGATCCCCTGTGGTACAGTCGGGGACTCGAAATCCCAATGAGACAGTCTGGTACACAGATCCCCTGTGGTACAGTCGGGGACTCCAAATCCCAATGAGACAGTCTGGTACACAGATCCCCTGTGGTACAGTCGGGGACTCGAAATCCCAATGAGACAGTCTGGGACCCAGAACCCCTGTGGTACAGTCGGGGACTCGAAATCCCAGTGAGACAGTCTGGTAAACGGAACCCCAGTGGTTCAGTCGGGGACTCAAAATCCCAATGAGACAGTCTGGTACCCAGAACCCCAGTGGTACAGTCGGGGACTCCAAATCCCAGTGAGACAGTCTGGTACCCGGAACCCCAGTGGTTCAGTCGGGGACTCGAAATCCCAGTGAGACAGTCTGGTACCCGGAACCCCAGTGGTTCAGTCCGGGACTCGAAATCCCAGTGAGACAGTCTGGTACCCGGAACCCCAGTGGTTCAGTCGGGGACTCGAAATCCCAGTGAGACAGTCTGGGACCCGGAACAGTGGTACAGTCGGGGACTCGAAATCCCAGTGAGACAGTCTGGTACCCGAATCCCCTGTGGTGCAGTCGGGGACTCGAAATCCCAATGAGACAGTCTGGTACCCGAAACCCCTGTGGTACAGTCAGGGACTCGAAATCCCAATGAGACAGTCTGGTACACGGAACCCCAGTGGTACAGTCGGGGACTCGAAATCCCAATGAGACAGTCTGGTAACCGAAACCCCTGTGGTACAGTCGGGGACTCGAAATCCCAATGAGACAGTCTGGTACCCGGAACCCCTGTGGTACAGTCCGGGACTCGAAATCCCAGTGAGACAGTCTGGTACCCGGAACAGTGGTACAGTCGGGGACTCGAAATCCCAGTGAGACAGTCTGGTACCCGGAACCCCTGTGGTACAGTCGGGGACTCGAAATCCCAATGAGACAGTCTGGTACCCGGAACAGTGGTACAGTCCGGGACTCGAAATCCCAGTGAGACAGTCTGGTACCCGGAACCCCAGTGGTTCAGTCGGGGACTCGAAATCCCAGTGAGACAGTCTGGTACCCGGAACAGTGGTACAGTCGGGGACTCGAAATCCCAGTGAGACAGTCTGGTACCCGAATCCCCTGTGGTGCAGTCGGGGACTCGAAATCCCAATGAGACAGTCTGGTACCTGAAACCCCTGTGGTACAGTCAGGGACTCGAAATCCCAATGAGACAGTCTGGTACACGGAACCCCAGTGGTACAGTCGGGGACTCGAAATCCCAATGAGACAGTCTGTTAACCGAAACCCCTGTGGTACAGTCGGGGACTCGAAATCCCAATGAGACAGTCTGGTACCCGGAACCCCTGTGGTACAGTCCGGGACTCGAAATCCCAGTGAGACAGTCTGGTACCCGGAACAGTGGTACAGTCGGGGACTCGAAATCCCAGTGAGACAGTCTGGTACCCGGAACCCCTGTGGTACAGTCGGGGACTCGAAATCCCAGTGCGACAGTCTGGTACCCGGAACCCCTGTGGTACAGTCCGGGACTCGAAATCCCAGTGAGACAGTCTGGTAACCGAAACCCCTGTGGTACAGTCGGTGACTCGAAATCCCAATGAGACAGTCTGGTACCCGAATCCCCTGTGGTACAGTCGGGGAGTCAAAATCCCAGTGAGACAGTCTGGGACCTGGAACCCCTGTGGTATAGTCGGGGACTCGAAATCCCAATGAGACAGTCTGGTACCCGGAACCCCTGTGGTACAGTCGGGGACTCGAAATCCCAATGAGACAGTCTGGTACCCGGAACCCCTGTGGTATAGTCGGGGACTCGAAATCCCAATGAGACAGTCTGGTACCCGGAACCACAGTGGTACAGTCCGGGACTCGAAATCCCAGTGAGACAGTCTGGTACCCGGAACCCCTGTGGTACAGTCGGGGACTCGAAATCCCAATGAGACAGTCTGGGACCCGGAACAGTGGTACAGTCGGGGACTCGAAATCCCAATGAGACAGTCTGGTACCCGGAACCCCTGTGGTACAGTCGGGGACTCAAAATCCCAGGAGACAGTCTGGTACCCGGAACCCCTGTGGTACAGTCGGGGACTCGAAATCCCAGGAGACAGTCGGGTACCCAGAACCCCTGTGGTACAGTCGGGGAGTCAAAATCCCAGTGAGACAGTCGGGTACCCAGAACCCCTGTGTTACAATCGGGGACTCGAAATCCCAGAGAGACAAACTGGTACCCGGAACAGTGGTACAGTCGGGGACTCGAAATCCCAATGAGACAGTCTGGGACCCGGAACCCCTGTGGTACAGTCGGGGACTCGAAATCCCAATGAGTCAGTCTGGTACACAGATCCCCTGTGGTACAGTCGGGGACTCGAAATCCCAGTGAGACAGTCTGGTACCCGAATCCCCTGTGGTACAGTCGGGGACTCGAAATCCCAATGAGACAGTCTGGTACACAGATCCCCCGTGGTACAGTCGGGGACTCGAAATCCCAGTGAGACAGTCTGGTACCCGAATCCCCTGTGGTACAGTCGGGGACTCGAAATCCCAATGAGACAGTCTGGTACCCGGAACAGTGGTACAGTCCGGGACTCGAAATCCCAATGAGACAGTCTGGTACACAGATCCCCTGTGGTACAGTCGGGGACTCGAAATCCCAATGAGACAGTCTGGTACACAGATCCCCTGTGGTACAGTCGGGGACTCCAAATCCCAATGAGACAGTCTGGTACACAGATCCCCTGTGGTACAGTCGGGGACTCGAAATCCCAATGAGACAGTCTGGTACCCGGAACCCCTGTGGTACAGTCGGGGACTCGAAATCCCAATGAGACAGTCTGGGACCCGGAACCCCTGTGGTACAGTCGAGGACTCGAAATCCCAATGAGACAGTCTGGTACCCGGAACCACAGTGGTTCAGTCGGGAACTCGAAATCCCAGTGAGACAGTCTGTTACCCGGAACCCCAGTGGTACAGTCGGGGACTCGAAATCCCAGTGAGACAGTCTGTTACCCGAAACCCCTGTGGTACAGTCGGGGACTCGAAATCCCAATGAGACAGTCTGGTACCCGGAACCCCTGTGGTACAGTCAGGGACTCGAAATCCCAGTGAGACAGTCTGTTACCCGAAACCCCTGTGCTACAGTCGGGGACTCGAAATCCCAATGAGACAGTCTGGTACCCGGAACCCCAGTGGTACAGTCGGGGACTCCAAATCCCAGTGAGACAGTCTGGTACCTGAAACCCCAGTGGTACAGTCGGGGACTCGAAATCCCAATGAGACAGTCTGGTACACAGATCCCCTGTGGTACAGTCGGGGAGTCAAAATCCCAGTGAGACAGACGGGTACCCAGAACCCCTGTGGTACAGTCCGGGAGTCAAAATCCCAGTGAGACAGTCGGGTACCCAGAACCCCTGTGTTACAGTCGGGGACTCGAAATCCCAATGAGACAGTCTGGTACCCGGAACCCCTGTGGTACAGTCAGGGACTCGAAATCCCAATGAGACAGTCTGGGACCCGGAACCCCTGTGGTACAGTCGGGGACTCGAAATCCCAATGAGACAGTCTGGTACACAGATCCCCTGTGGTACAGTCGGGGACTCGAAATCCCAATGAGACAGTCTGGTACACAGATCCCCTGTGGTACAGTCGGGGACTCGAAATCCCAATGAGACAGTCTGGTACACAGATCCCCTGTGGTACAGTCGGGGACTCGAAATCCCAATGAGACAGTCTGGGACCCAGAACCCCTGTGGTACAGTCGGGGACTCGAAATCCCAATGAGACAGTCTGGTACACAGATCCCCTGTGGTACAGTCGGGGACTCGAAATCCCAGTGAGACAGTCTGGTAAACGGAACCCCAGTGGTTCAGTCGGGGACTCGAAATCCCAGTGAGACAGTCTGGTACCTGAATCCCCTGTGGGACAGTCGGGAACTCGAAATCCCAGTGAGACAGTCTGGTACCCGGAACCACAGTGGTTCAGTCGGGAACTCGAAATCCCAGTGAGACAGTCTGGTACCCGGAACCACAGTGGTTCAGTCGGGAACTCGAAATCCCAGTGAGACAGTCTGGTACCTGAATCCCCTGTGGTAAAGTCGGGGACTCGAAATCCCAATGAGACTGTCTGGTACCCGGAACCCCTGTGGTACAGTCGGGGACTCGAAATCCCAATGAGACAGTCTGGTACCCGGAACAGTGGTACAGTCGGGAACTCGAAATCCCAGTGAGACAGTCTGGTACCCGGAACCCCAGTGGTTCAGTCGGGGACTCGAAATCCCAGTGAGACAGTCTGGTACCCGGAACCCCAGTGGTTCAGTCCGGGACTCGAAATCCCAGTGAGACAGTCTGGTACCCGGAACCCCAGTGGTTCAGTCGGGGACTCGAAATCCCAGTGAGACAGTCTGGGACCCGGAACAGTGGTACAGTCGGGGACTCGAAATCCCAGTGAGACAGTCTGGTACCCGAATCCCCTGTGGTGCAGTCGGGGACTCGAAATCCCAATGAGACAGTCTGGTACCCGAAACCCCTGTGGTACAGTCAGGGACTCGAAATCCCAATGAGACAGTCTGGTACACGGAACCCCAGTGGTACAGTCGGGGACTCGAAATCCCAATGAGACAGTCTGGTAACCGAAACCCCTGTGGTACAGTCGGGGACTCGAAATCCCAATGAGACAGTCTGGTACCCGGAACCCCTGTGGTACAGTCCGGGACTCGAAATCCCAGTGAGACAGTCTGGTACCCGGAACAGTGGTACAGTCGGGGACTCGAAATCCCAGTGAGACAGTCTGGTACCCGGAACCCCTGTGGTACAGTCGGGGACTCGAAATCCCAATGAGACAGTCTGGTACCCGGAACAGTGGTACAGTCCGGGACTCGAAATCCCAGTGAGACAGTCTGGTACCCGGAACCCCAGTGGTTCAGTCGGGGACTCGAAATCCCAGTGAGACAGTCTGGTACCCGGAACAGTGGTACAGTCGGGGACTCGAAATCCCAGTGAGACAGTCTGGTACCCGAATCCCCTGTGGTGCAGTCGGGGACTCGAAATCCCAATGAGACAGTCTGGTACCTGAAACCCCTGTGGTACAGTCAGGGACTCGAAATCCCAATGAGACAGTCTGGTACACGGAACCCCAGTGGTACAGTCGGGGACTCGAAATCCCAATGAGACAGTCTGTTAACCGAAACCCCTGTGGTACAGTCGGGGACTCGAAATCCCAATGAGACAGTCTGGTACCCGGAACCCCTGTGGTACAGTCCGGGACTCGAAATCCCAGTGAGACAGTCTGGTACCCGGAACAGTGGTACAGTCGGGGACTCGAAATCCCAGTGAGACAGTCTGGTACCCGGAACCCCTGTGGTACAGTCGGGGACTCGAAATCCCAGTGCGACAGTCTGGTACCCGGAACCCCTGTGGTACAGTCCGGGACTCGAAATCCCAGTGAGACAGTCTGGTAACCGAAACCCCTGTGGTACAGTCGGTGACTCGAAATCCCAATGAGACAGTCTGGTACCCGAATCCCCTGTGGTACAGTCGGGGAGTCAAAATCCCAGTGAGACAGTCTGGGACCTGGAACCCCTGTGGTATAGTCGGGGACTCGAAATCCCAATGAGACAGTCTGGTACCCGGAACCCCTGTGGTACAGTCGGGGACTCGAAATCCCAATGAGACAGTCTGGTACCCGGAACCCCTGTGGTATAGTCGGGGACTCGAAATCCCAATGAGACAGTCTGGTACCCGGAACCACAGTGGTACAGTCCGGGACTCGAAATCCCAGTGAGACAGTCTGGTACCCGGAACCCCTGTGGTACAGTCGGGGACTCGAAATCCCAATGAGACAGTCTGGGACCCGGAACAGTGGTACAGTCGGGGACTCGAAATCCCAATGAGACAGTCTGGTACCCGGAACCCCTGTGGTACAGTCGGGGACTCAAAATCCCAGGAGACAGTCTGGTACCCGGAACCCCTGTGGTACAGTCGGGGACTCGAAATCCCAGGAGACAGTCGGGTACCCAGAACCCCTGTGGTACAGTCGGGGAGTCAAAATCCCAGTGAGACAGTCGGGTACCCAGAACCCCTGTGTTACAATCGGGGACTCGAAATCCCAGAGAGACAAACTGGTACCCGGAACAGTGGTACAGTCGGGGACTCGAAATCCCAATGAGACAGTCTGGGACCCGGAACCCCTGTGGTACAGTCGGGGACTCGAAATCCCAATGAGTCAGTCTGGTACACAGATCCCCTGTGGTACAGTCGGGGACTCGAAATCCCAGTGAGACAGTCTGGTACCCGAATCCCCTGTGGTACAGTCGGGGACTCGAAATCCCAATGAGACAGTCTGGTACACAGATCCCCCGTGGTACAGTCGGGGACTCGAAATCCCAGTGAGACAGTCTGGTACCCGAATCCCCTGTGGTACAGTCGGGGACTCGAAATCCCAATGAGACAGTCTGGTACCCGGAACAGTGGTACAGTCCGGGACTCGAAATCCCAATGAGACAGTCTGGTACACAGATCCCCTGTGGTACAGTCGGGGACTCGAAATCCCAATGAGACAGTCTGGTACACAGATCCCCTGTGGTACAGTCGGGGACTCCAAATCCCAATGAGACAGTCTGGTACACAGATCCCCTGTGGTACAGTCGGGGACTCGAAATCCCAATGAGACAGTCTGGTACCCGGAACCCCTGTGGTACAGTCGGGGACTCGAAATCCCAATGAGACAGTCTGGGACCCGGAACCCCTGTGGTACAGTCGAGGACTCGAAATCCCAATGAGACAGTCTGGTACCCGGAACCACAGTGGTTCAGTCGGGAACTCGAAATCCCAGTGAGACAGTCTGTTACCCGGAACCCCAGTGGTACAGTCGGGGACTCGAAATCCCAGTGAGACAGTCTGTTACCCGAAACCCCTGTGGTACAGTCGGGGACTCGAAATCCCAATGAGACAGTCTGGTACCCGGAACCCCTGTGGTACAGTCAGGGACTCGAAATCCCAGTGAGACAGTCTGTTACCCGAAACCCCTGTGCTACAGTCGGGGACTCGAAATCCCAATGAGACAGTCTGGTACCCGGAACCCCAGTGGTACAGTCGGGGACTCGAAATCCCAATGAGACAGTCTGGTACCCGGAACAGTGGTACAGTCGGGGACTCGAAATCCCAATGAGACAGTCTGGTACCCGAAACCCCTGTGGTACAGTCGGGGACTCGAAATCCCAATGAGACAGACTGGTACCCGAAACCCCTGTGGTACAGTCGGGGACTCGAAATCCCAGTGAGACAGTCTGGTACCCGAAACCCCTGTGGTACAGTCGGGGACTCGAAATCCCAATGAGACAGTCTGGTACACAGATCCCCTGTGGTACAGTCAGGGACTCGAAATCCCAATGAGACAGTCTGGCACCCGGAACCCCTGTGGTACAGTCAGGGACTCGAAATCCCAGTGAGACAGTCTGGTACACAGATCCCCTGTGGTACAGTCAGGGACTCGAAATCCCAATGAGACAGTCTGGGACCCGGAACCCCTGTGGTACAGTCAGGGACTCGAAATCCCAGTGAGACAGTCTGTTACCCGAAACCCCAGTGGTACAGTCGGGGACTCGAAATCCCAATGAGACAGTCTGGTACACAGATCCCCTGTGGTACAGTCGGGGACTCGAAATCCCAATGAGACAGTCTGGTACCCAGAACAGTGGTACAGTCGGGGACTCAAAATCCCAGAGAGACAGTCTGGCACCCGGAACCCCTGTGGTACAGTCAGGGACTCGAAATCCCAGTGAGACAGTCTGGTACCCGGAACCCCAGTGGTACAGTCGGGGACTCGAAATCCCAATGAGACAGTCTGGTACCCGGAACAGTGGTACAGTCGGGGACTCAAAATCCCAGAGAGACAGTCTGGCACCCGGAACCCCTGTGGTACAGTCAGGGACTCGAAATCCCAGTGAGACAGTCTGGTACCCGGAACCCCAGTGGTACAGTCGGGGACTCGAAATCCCAATGAGACAGTCTGTTACCCGAAACCCCTGAGGTACAGTCGGGGACTCGAAATCCCAGTGAGACAGTCTGGTACCTGGAACAGTGATACAGTCGGGGACTCGAAATCCCAGTGAGACAGTCTGTTACCCGAAACCCCTGTGCTACAGTCGGGGACTCGAAATCCCAATGAGACAGTCTGGTACCCGGAACCCCAGTGGTACAGTCGGGGACTCGAAATCCCAGTGAGACAGTCTGGTACCTGGAACAGTGGTACAGTCGGGGACTCGAAATCCCAGTGAGACAGTCTGGTACCCGGAACAGTGGTACAGTCGGGGACTCGAAATCCCAGTGAGACAGTCTGGTACCCGGAACCCCAGTGGTACAGTCGGGGACTCGAAATCCCAATGAGACAGTCTGGTACATGGAACAGTGGTATAGTCGGGGACTCGAAATCCCAGTGAGACAGTCTGGTACCCGGAACGCCTGTGGTACAGTTGGGGACTCGAAATCCCAGCGACACAATCCGGTATTCGAAACCCCAGGGATACAGACCCGTAACCGAAATCCTAGGGATATGATCCAATTTCCGAAATCCGAGTAGTCTCAGAGCTGCCATTACCATTCATTCCCGTACAACAGAGGTGCTTCCTCGCAATATTGCCTTTGATTACAGTCCAGTTCTCCTTAAGGTCCCGGGAGAAGTCACCATTCCCTCTAAGACACATTAACACGGTTTCACTCCTATTAGATCTCTGAAAGCATTGGGACTCCATCCCACGGCGCCTCTAACCCAGTCCCACTTTGCCCCCATGACACACTCACCGCCGATAACAGCTCCGGTCAGAGAGTCGGATTCAAAAAATGGGGTATCTGCAAAGCAGGGGGAAATCACATCAAAGTCTGTTCACACACGACATATCTAACACCTGCCATGCCTCGACAACCATCACCACCGAACACCCGTCACCCCCAACACCCATCCCCACCCAACACCCATCACCCCCAACACCCATCACCACCCAACACCCGTCACTCTCAACACCCGTCACCCCAACACCCGTCACCACCCAACACCCTTCACCCCCAACACCCATCACCACCCAACACCCATCACCCCCAACACCCATCACCACCCAACACCCACCAAACCAGATGCATCATACCTCAATACTCATCACCCATTAACATCAATACCCATTAACATCCATCACTACCCAACACCCCTACAACACCCGTCACCCCCAACTCATCACCAAACCAGACGCATCATACCTCAATACTCATCACCCATTAACATCCATCACTATCCAACACCCATCACCCCTACAACACCAGTCACCCCTACAACACCCGTCAACCCCAACTCATCACCAAACCACACGCATCATACCTCAATACTCATCACCCCAATGCCCATCACCCATTAACATCAACACCCGCCTCTCTTTAACATCAACACCCATCACCCATTAACATCCATCAACACCCATTAACATCAACACTCATCACCCATTATCAACAAATGTCACCCACTAACATGCATCAACACCCATCACACATTAACATCAACACTCTCAGCAATTAACATCAACAAATGTCACCCATTAACATCCATCAACACCCATCTACCATTAACATCAACCCTGTCACCCATTAACAACCATCAACACCTGTCACACATAACGTCCATCACCAGCTGTCACACATTAACATCAACACCCATCACCCATGAACATCAACACCCGTCACACATTAACATCAACACCCGTCACACATTAACATCAACACCGGTCACAAATTAACACTCAACAGCCGTCAACCATTAACATCAACACCCATCACACAAACATCCAACACCTGTCACCCATTAACATCCATCAACACCGGTCACACATTAACATCAACACCCATCACTTATTACATCTATTTACACCCATCTCCTCTGAACAGTCATCAATACCCAACAACCTTCAGCTCCCACCATCTCTTGTCGTCCTGACATCCCCTCCACTCCCTCCCTTGCACTCTCCACCCCTCCTCCTCTGCCGCTCTATCTGTTCTTTTTCCAGTCCTGCCCACACCTCCCAATGCTCCCCCACTCTCCCACCCTTTTTCATTCATTCCATCTTCTGCCTAACTGAGCCATGACTTCCTTCCCATTCTTCACTCCCCATCACCAGCTTACACCCTCACTCCTCCATCATTTCCCTCTCCTCACCCTTACCACCTACCCCACCTTCCACCCTCACTGCCCTATCCCCAACCTAATCCCACCCTTCCCCTCACTCCTCCCCCCATCCTCCACCCTCACTCCTACATCCCACCCTTTATCCTTGCTCCCCGTCCAACCCTGTCCCCTGTCCCAACACGGCCTCCCACTCCCCCACCCTCACTTCCTTGGACCACAGCCTTCGCCCTCATTCTTCCCGTCCACACCCTCCCTATCTTCACTCCCCCTCCCTGCCATCAGACCTCTCACCCCCACCCTCATTCCCTTCCCCATCTTCACTCTTCCCCCCGCCATCCACCCTCACTCCCCACCATCAGTCCCCTTATCCCTTCCCTCACCCCCTTTCCCCATCTTCACTCTTTCCATCCCCACCATCCACTCACCCCCCCACCATCAGTCCATCGTCCCCACCCTCATTCTCCATCTTCAGCCTCCTCCGCACCACCAATCACCTCGTTACCACCCTCAATCCCCTTTCCCCATCTTCACTCTCCCTGTCCCCATTCCCCCGCTCTCCCCGTCCTGTCAGTCCACCATCCCCACCCTGACACCCTTTTCCCCATCCCTCACTCTACTGCCCCTCAACTTCACCAATCTCCTCCCTCCCCTATCCCAGTCACGCCCCCACCCTCACCCTCACCCGCCACCGATTCCCAACATCCCCATACTCACTACCCGTCCCTACCCTCTCGGCCTAACCCCGTATGCTGCTCCTCCTCACACTTCCCCTCATTCCCCCCCCCCCGTCTCTCCTCGACCCCCCGCACTCCCGTGCCCCGTCACCGTACCGGGCTGCAGCGCCCACGGGTCGTCTGCTACCAGGACGTCGGAGAGAATGATGGGGATCGCCCCGCAGTTGGACTCCACCAGGTCTCCCTGGACCACCACCGACTGGTTGGTGTCCGTCCGCAGAGCGGCCTTCAGCGGGACGATGCCGTTGAAGCTGACCCCGGCCAGGCAGCCGGTGAACCCGGCGTGTTGAAGCGCTGGATCTCCGGGTCCAGGACGCCGACCTCTGCGCGGGGGGGGAACAAGCAGGGATTTCAGACCGTCTCAAAAACAGCCGCGCCCAGCCTCCAAAAACTCCTTCTGCATTCACCGGGAGACACAGTGTGACCCCCCCACCCCCACCGCCCAGATTTTTCAAACAAGCGTACAAAACTTCATTCAAATACAAAAGACGTACGAAGGTCGGGGGGAGTTACAATAGTTAGCGGATTCAAATTAAGATGCGGTTACTTCCATCTACAACACACTCAATTCCGTGGAAGGCCCGGGATATCCCCCGCTGGACCCCGATCGTTAATTCCCCATCTTTGCTCCTAATTCATTATGCCATGGACCCGATCGTTAATTTCCCAAATTGCTTCCAATTCCCTTTGACGATGGCGCACCGAGTTCCATTAAAGATCAGTATAAGAACCCCTACATCACAACCACTAGTCGCCAGTTCGTTGGTCCCCCACCCACCCCACCGTGAGTAAACTCTGCTTCCCGCTCGCTTAGAACCGTTTGTTCTAAGTTTCGTTCCAGTTTCAAGGTTACCTGTCAGACTCTGTTTCTCGGAGACAAAGCTCCGCGTCGAGATCCCTCCTGCTTGCTGTTCCGCGTTTACGCCCCGTGTAAAACATCCGGACTCGATCTCCACACCCGGGTTCGCTCCAGTCGCTCATCGCACGCCCCCCTCTCCAACGACACCCTGGCCAAAATGTGGCTCCGGGGGGAGAGGCAGGGCCCCCGACTGCCCCACTGCCTGGACCCGCGGATGGCCGCCTCGGCCTGCCCCAGGACGCAAGCCCTCCCCCGCTTTAGGCCCCGGCGCGGAGCGGACCCGAACGGGCGTCCCAGCAGGCGCGGGGCACCCAGTCTCCAGATCCGATCAAGTGGAACTTCGGCAGACCTGAGTGGAGCTTAATGGGAGCTTAACGCAAGTGGTGTTAGCGCCTCTGGCGGGGAGGCCACCCCCCCCCCCACCCCCACTGACCCGCTAGGAGACCAGAGCACTTTCTCCGGTCGACCCTGGCAGAGGACGCGGCTGAGCAGACCCGCAGAGAGCCTCGCATCCTGCGAAGGTCAGCCGGGCCGGTGATCACGAGGAGGACAACGTCGAAAGGACTGCTGTCACCTCCGGCTCGTTCGGCATCATACCTGTTAACCGCCCCCGAAGGGCCCTAGCTGGACAGCGTACAATTGCCCCAACATCGGGTCGCGCTGACGCACTCGCCCCCACCCCCCAAAGCGACGGGCAACAACTGACCCACTGACCCTGATCCGCGGCAGCGTACAACAGACGGACGGACGGGGGGGTGGGGGGCAACAAAATCCGGCCCGAGTCCAAAGGCGAGCGGATTCGTGATCCATCCCGACGAAGACATTCTCCTGATCGAGAGAGAGGGAGGACGCTGACAGATCCGCCTCGCGGGGCGGATGCATCAGGTCCCGGACGAGGGGGGACATTGTTCCGAATGGGCCCGCCCCGGGCGGGCCACTTGGGGCAAGGCAGCACGGAACCCAGGCGACGAGCAAAGTTCTTGCATTCGGTGCGGAGGAGACCTGGCGCCCAGTCCCCCACGGCGGCAAAGATCTCCCTTCTGGACCTCCGCCAGCAGAGGGGTAACTCACCCGTCGCCAGGCTTCTGGTGTCGGCAGCACCCAGTATGCCCCAGAAGGGCCGCCGTCAGCCCGCCCAAGCCGCATCGGATTCAGGACGCCGGTCAGTTCCTCCGGCGGTAGGGGAGAGCCCAGGTCCTCCCACAGAGCTTACCCCCCACGCCCCGCGTCTCCTCTCTTGGCGGGTCCGGCGTTCCAGGGGTCGGCTGGAGCGAGCGAACTCCACCAGCGATTCTCGGCGGATCTGCGACGCAGAAGCCACCCGCTGCCAGCAGCTGCCCAAGTTGCCCCGCGTCCGCCCCCTCCCGAGAGTGAGAACAAGGGCGCGGGCGCGCTCCAGATCTTGTAACAGCTCCGCCCCCGACATCGCGCGAGCACCTCGGGCTGCGGGTGGCCCGGCGCCCCCTCCGTCCCCCGGTAGTGATCCCCCCCGCGGTCGGGGTCCGCCGGGACTCCAGGCCGAGCAGCCCTTTCTCCGGCCGCTCGATCTGGGACACCCGCTTCCCGCGCGTTTTTCCCGCAAAGGAGTCGGACCTGAGCTTCGCTCTACTGACGACCCCCAGAGCCCCCGGGGAGGGGGAACCCCCTCCGCCCTCCCCTCCAGGAATCCCAGAACAGGCGGAGGGAGACCCGGCTTCGGGCATCCTCCAGCGACCGGTTTTTTGCATTGCCAGCAGGCAGACCCCCGCCTGGGTAATCAGAGGGTTAAGCTTCGTGTACACCAGGCACCTCCTTTGCCACCATATGACAATTACAGCACGGAAACAGGCCATCTCGGCCCTTCTAGTCCGTGCCCAACGTTTACTCTCACCTAGTCCCACCGATCACTCAGCCCATAACCCTCCATTCCTTTCCTGTCCATATACCTATCCAATTTACTTTAAATGACAATACCGAACCTGCCTCTACCACTTCTACTGGAAGCTCGTTCCACACAGCTACCACTCTGAGTAAAGAAATTCCCCCTAACGTTACCCTTAAACTTTTGCCCCCTAACTCTCAACTCATGTCCTCTTGTTGAATCTCCCCTACTCTCAATGGAAAAAGCCTATCCACGTCAACTCTATCTATCCCCCTCATAATTTTAAATACCTCTATCAAGTCCCCCCTCAGCCTTCTATGCTCCAAAGAATAAAGACCTAACTTGTTCAACCTTTCTCTGTAACTTAGGTGCTGAAGCCCAGGTAACATTCTAGTAAATCTCTCTGTACTCTCTCTATTTTGTTGACATCTTTCCTACAATTCAGTGACCAGAGCTGTACACAGTACTCCAAATTTGGCCTCACCAATTGCCTTATACAATTTTAACATTACATCCCAACTCCTGTACTCAATGCTCTGATTTATAAATGCCAGCATACCAAAAGCTTTCTTCATCACCCTATTCGCATGAGATTCCACCTTCACGGAACTATGAACCATTATTCCTAGATCACTCTGTTCTGCTGCATCCCTCAATGCCCTACCGTTTTACCATGTATGTCCTATTTTGATTATTCCTACCAAAATGTAGCACCTCACACTTATCAGCATTAAACTCCATCTGCCATCTTTCAGCCCACTCTTCTAACTGGCCTAAATCTCCTGCAAGCTTTGAAAACCTACTTCATTATCCACAACGCCACCTATCATCTGCATACTTACTAAATTACTTACTTGGGGTGACAGCGATCCCAGGGTTCAATTCCGGATGTTCTCCCCGTGGCTGCGTGGGTTTCCACCCGCATTCCAAAGACGTACCGGTTAGTAGATTGATTGGGTGTAATTTACTTACTAAATTATCTTGAAAGATAATTACACATGCCTCCACAATTTCTACAGCCTCTCCTTTCATAACCCTAGTCCAGGTGACTTATCTACCAGATCTTTCAGCTTCCAAGTGCCTTCTCCTTCGTAACAGCAACAATGAGTGTCTGCTCCCCGACACTCTCATATCTTCAGTGAACATGGATGCAAAATAACCTTTTACGTTTGTCCACCATTCCTTTGTCCCCCCCTCCTCCGCCATTAGTAACCCTCCAGATGTCAGTTTGCACTGGTCCAATATCCACTCCTCTTCTCTCCTTTACTCCTTCTATATCTAAAAAACAAAAACTTCAATTTTTTTTTTAACATTACATCCCAACTCCTGTACTCAATGCTCTGATTTATAAAGGCCAGCGTACCAAAAGCCTTCTTCACCACCCTATCCACATGAGATTCCACCTTCAGGGAACTATGCACCATTATTCCTAGAATCTCTGTTCTACTGCATTCCTCAATGCCCTATCCATTTACCATGTATGTCCTATTTGGATTATTCCTACCAAAATGTAGCACCTCACACTTATCAGCATTAAACTCCATTCTGCCATCTTTCAGCCCACTCTTCTATGCCCCATTCTCATTGGGGAGAATGTTCCCAATGATGGGTGAAACTAGGACTAGGGGGCATAATCTTAAAATAAGGGGGATGCCGTTCCAGGACTGAGATGCGGAGAAATTTCTTCACTCAGAGGGTAGTGGGGCTGTGGAATTTTGCTGCCCCAGAGAGCTGTGGAAGCTACTACACTCAATAAATTCAAAACGGAGATAGACATTTTCCTGGATAAAAATGGCATTAGGGGATACGGTGAGCGAGCAGGTAAGTGGACATGAGGCTAGGTTTAGATCAGCCATGTGATCTCCTGGACCAGTTTTCGATAGCCTGGATGGGTCGGAGAGGAATTTTCCAGATTTTTTCTCCTCAATTGGCAACTCGGTTTTTTTTTCCCCCCGGGTGATCACATGGGTTTGGGCGGGATGAATAATAAAATAAAATGGGCGGCATGGTGCCCTGTTGGTTGGCACTGTTGCCTTGTGGGATTCGGTGAAAACTAGAGTTAAGATTGGATCAGCCATGATCTTATTGAATGGCGGAGCAGGCTTGAGGGGCCGATTGGCCTACTCCTGCTCCTATCTCTTATGTTCTTATGTTCTAACTGGCCTAAATCTCTCTGCAAGCTTTGAAAACCTACTTCATTATCCACAACGCCACCTATCATCTGCATACTTACAAATCCAATTTACCACCCCATCATCCAGATCATTAATGTAAATGACAAACAACATTGGACCCAGTACAGATCCCGGAGGCATCATGGTGAAGTTAGCGATCCTGTAGGGCTCTACCGGCACGAAGAACTCCTCCCCTTCCCCGCGCTCTCCGGTGGACCGGAGGTAGAAGAGGGGCTTTCGGTGCCCTTTGCCGATCTCAGTAACGCCCTCAGGCCAGCCACAGCTTCTTCCCCGTGCTCAGGGGGCGCCAGAATATCGCACTGCAGAGCCGTTTTATTTTTTTTTAAAGTTACCCGCCTGACAGGTGGTGACCTTTCACCAGAGGCCACGGCCCCGGCGGAGGAACGAGGTCGCCCACTTCGGAGCGCCGGGCCGCCGCGTTAAAGCCCCGTTAAAGCCCTTCGGAACCCGGCCCGCCACCATGACCAGTCTTCCGGAGAGCGGTTCCGAGAAGGGTGGGAGTCGCCTCAGGACGGTGCGGGCGTGTGCGAATGACACTCCATCTCCGACCTGCCCGGTGCGCAGTCCGAGCGACAGCCAAGCAACCGCCGCAGAACTGTCTCTCCCCCCCCCCAAAAAAAAAAATCAGCCAACAGCCTTCCTCCGTGAGCCAAAGCCCAGACGCATCTCTCCTACACCCTCCCCCGTCCTCGTCACAGCTCCCCAGGGTTATTTTCCGAAATACACCCACTTTTCTCCGGGAGTGTTCACACGTCTCCCCCCTCCGTCCCACAGCGTGGCTCTCTCCCCCCCGAGTCCCGCCCCGTTCGACTCTCCTCAGCCCCTCCGGGAGAAGGTGAAGAAACTCACCTATCACGCGGCCCAGGAAGAGGGACTTGGGGGAGTCAAAGTTCTTGTCCCCCCACAGGGAGATTCGTTCCCACACCACTGGGTCCTCGTCCACCTGCAGCGTGGAAACAATAGCAGAGAGTTCACCCGCCGCGCAGACGTGAGTGTGTGTGTGTGTCTGTGTGTGTGAGTGTGTCTGTGTGTGTGTGTGTGTGTGTGTGTGTGGTGTGTGTGTGTGTGTGTGTCTGTGTGTCTGTCTGTGTGAGTGTGAGTGTGTGTCTGTGTGAGTGTGTGTGTGTGAGTGAGTTAGTGAGTGAGTGAGTGTGTGTGTGTCTGTGGTGTGTGTGTGTGTGTGTGTGTCTGTCTGTGTGTGAGTGTGTCTGTGTCTGTGTGAGTGTGAGTGTGTGTGTCTGTGTGTG